>NW_027115682.1:455073-459884 GCF_000696795.3 Halyomorpha halys | reverse complement strand
ACACGCTTTAACATGTTAAACCAAAGATCATGAATACCCCTAGAGAGGACTCGGGGATCCTCATAATTTTGGAGAATTCATGAGTTTTGATCAGCTGGGACAGTGACTGACCCATGAATCATCCACACCCAATCCAGCCTAGACAACTACTGTTTCACTTTTGATGAGTCACTACAACAAACTTTCGTTTTCTAACTCATGCATTAAAGATTTATATTGCCTCTCTACCCTGTTTACAATATCCATACACCGCAGGTAGTTCTAAAGCACCTGCTCCCGTGTAGAGCACCTCATTCCTGCGATGCCATATTCATATGCGTTGCTCCAGGCGACAGTTGCACCTGCGGATGCCCCTTACCTGCACAGTGGCAGCTAATTACCTGCCTCCTAATCGCTCACTGTCTCTCCTGTGTGGCTAAGGTCCTTCCCTCGGGCAAGAGGGTGGAATATTAACAATTCCCCTAGGGCTCTGAGGCAGGTAACCCACCGTGGCGGGTTAATATTACCTTGGTGAATGATGTACCCATTTTTTTTTTATTGTTAATTGCATGTAAAATAATTCGGTGAGTGCAGGTGCCCATGAGATTTTCATGTCAAGTTTTACCACCCCTAAGGTTGATTATGGGGAATAGTTGTGGATTCTCACCTGGAAATAAATTATGAATCAGTGGCTTGTTATTTCTGAGATTTTTTCATGGCACGAATACTATAATTGTTGATAATTGGTACCTTGATCTCTTGATAATAATTTATTCGGAACTCATTTCTTCTAGTACATTTTTCTCATTTTCATTCGTGGAAGTCGTTACAGGGAGAGAGGTGCCCCCTCAATAATTTTGGAACCCGAAAATTTGGGAAATGATGTTTGTGAATCAACTTGATAATGATTGGAAAACATTTTTCAAAAAGTTTATTATACTGAAATTTGTTTATAAACGTATACAGCCCACTTAGGCAGTAATATTAAGGAAAAGTCTAAATTTCAGGAAATACTTCTCCAAACCTCCTATTAGTTAAGGAATATGATCAAAGTTTAATACTATATATTTGTATAGTTTTCAAAGCTAGCTTTATTTGCAAATATTTGATTGGTAAAGGCAATATTAAAATCAATTTATTCCAAACATTTCCTAGAGTTTGGGAAACCAATAGTTGATGGATATGCACCTCATAATTGGTAAAATTAAGTTACCCGACAAGCATGGATAAAATTTTCAAATTGATCTTTTATTTTCCATACAGATTGTCTAGGAAATAAGGATGTACGATTTTTTAATTTATAATTTTTTATTTATTTTTAATTAATATAGTATTTTCAGCATTAAATTGTTTGTAAAATACCATACAAGAGTTTTTGTTGATTTTTTTCTCCTAGCGATCAAAAATTCGAATTTGTATGCAGTATATATTTTTTTCATATACCTCGGTTTTTATTAGGCTTACAGATTTTCATTTATGGTGATTGTTGATTTCTAATTAAATTGCAGTAACGTACAATTTTACTACCGTATATTACTAAAAAATATATTACTCACTATTTATTTTGAAAAATAAAGATTTTTTCAGGTCTTGTAAAAGATTTTAATTCTTTATTACTTATCTTCAAGTTAAGTGTAGTTGTTTCCAATTATTTTGGATCCAATAAAACAAAAAATAATTAGAAAATAAAGTAAATCTAAATAAATCAAATATAACAAGTAATAAAAATTAATGAAAGGATTATTCAGGTGTTCACATACTATATCCCGAGTATTCATCCACTTGTTATTACTCTTTAATTACAGCTCTCTTTTAGTTAAATTGTATAAAATATCGGGACAATTTTAAGAACTTGAACTAAGTAGCTCTGTTGTGATCTAGGCTATCGTAAGCATAAGCAACTCTCTATTAGTCTATATCCACATATCTCAAATACAAAATTGACTATCAGTAGGTTACCTGATTGTTACATCCTATAAATAAATTACATGTAAAGTATGATTTAGGACAGCTATCCTACATCCTATAAATGTAAATCTTAATTATTGGTGCTCCAGTAATGTTCATAAAAACGTTTGTAGTAAGTTCCTATATATTGCGTGTCTGTTGGAATTTTTAAGTGTAGTTATTTACGTACCATGGTGCTTTGGTAATTAGTCGTAGTGTTTTAGATTGGAAAGATTGTAATCGTTTGATGTGAGTTTGATTAGCTATTCCATTAATTTTGTAATACATACAGTTTTAGTAAGTATGTATATGTGCTTAATTTTTATCTTGTTTTTAATTTGAAGTTTCGTCTGAGTAGTGAACGCAATGGATTTAGTTTTAGATTTCAGGACTGACGTTTTTTCTTAATATACGGTTCCCATCGGAAAAAATATATATTAGATATTTTGTGTCAGGGCAGCGTAAGAAAATTAGTAAGTTAGGAATCAGTGTCCATATTCTGGTGCCACTACCCTACTCTAAAAAAATATCTGGATGAAGATAGTGAAATAAAATTGAAATCTGAATAAAAATATAATTAAAATTCAACAATTTCGTAATTCAACTCTTCGAAAACAACGTTATGTAAAATAACAGTAAGCTCAAACTTATAACTACTAAATTAACCCACTACTGGAAAAGGAAATGAATTAACTGTCATTTTTATGGTTACTATTACTTCAGTTTAAATAACAATTTAAAATGTTTCAACAAAATATGGATGTTGGAAAATAACATATAGGTAATTAACAACTCATAAGAATTCCTTCCAATATTGTGGGAAATATATTCTCAGTTTTCTCAACTACATTCCAATGCCCACTCAATTTTCGAAAAGTTTCAAACCATGCCATTAATTTATACATAATATTTAACAATTTTATTTTTTGCTTTAACTTCTTATTCCTTAAAGGGATGAGTAATGAGGATTCACAACCCACGCTAGTGATATGACACAGCAGAAATATCATATGAAGGCACAAAAAGATATTCCATACCTTAATTGTTGAACTGAAGAAATGATCACCTGGTTCAGTTGGTGGAAATCCTGCTGCTATAGTTTTCAGGTTCACTGGATCGGAAAATGACCGTAGCTTCATTTATCTGATCACTGTTCAGGCACTGTGTCAGTGGGAAACTGCTGATACGAATGGAGAACATCTCAGGATAGTTAATAGTTATGGGAGCTCTGGAACATCGTTTAGAATCTTTTTTTTTTTACGAACTTCAGTTATTACAGTCGTTGATAAAGATTGACATCTTTCGACCATCTATCGTAATTTTTTTATTAATAATCGGTCGAAAATTAGTTTTTTTTCAATTTATAAATTAATGTATTATATAAACTTTACAGTACTATGAGGCCAATAAAGTCATTAAAACATGTTTTGTTATTTTCGTCCACATTTTCTGAGAGCCCCTTATTTACTTCAATTACTCTAACGTTTTCGATGTTGCCTCAGATTGATGTATTCTTGCTAGCTAAGAGTCGTACAGACTTCTATAAATACAAACAATAACTCTTATCGCATGATAATGATGATATATCTAGATACAAAATACATCATATTGTAAGTTAAAACTTAAGGGGCTTACAATAGGTAAGCTTCTAACCTAAACCTTGGTATTAGTGTAAAAGTTAGTAATATATTTATTGAAATTTGGGCAATGTGTGGTTTCCAGTATAAAGTTTGATCAAAAGAGCCACCGAGATTTTTGACTGACGTACGGAATGAGATAGGAGTATTGTTTAGGTTAAGGCTGGGGGGTCCTGGAATAGATTTAAGGAGGGAGGGAGATCCAATTATGATAGCTTTAGTCTTTTCGACATTTAACGTAAGTTTATTGTCTGTTACCCAAGTGCTTATACTAGTAATGTCTTCTTGTAGTTTTAGAATGGCATTTGAGGCGTCATGAGGATAGAAGGAAAGGTAGATTTGTAAGTCGTCTGCGTATAGATAATACTGGGAATGTTGAATGACAACTGGAAGGTTATTGATAAAGAAGGGGAAAAGAGTAGGGGATTGAGAGGAACCCTGAGGTACGCCTTTAAAAAGAGGTAGGAAGCTAGAGGGAGGATTATTAGGAATGACAACAACCTGGGAACAACCAAATTTATATGTATTCTTAACTAACTAATAGATATCTAATATATAAAAATCAATATTTGTTCATATTTCATGCGCTGCCATCATAGTACAAAAGCTAGGAAGAAAAAAAGGCAGTTATTTCATCCGAATTTTTTATTACATTAATGCTAACCATGTATAAGTACTAGTCAAAATTGACCTGTCTGTAGGGGGAATATAAAATGGCGGTTGTTTCAAAATTTAAAAAAAAAATCACTTTTCATTTGGAGCTCCTATATCTTTAAAATTACAAACAATACTAAAAAACCTAAGAGGACATTATTTAAAGCAGAGTAAATTTGCTGAAATATTAGCCCTAATAGCTATTTACGTTCAATTGTTCTCGAGATATAGCTTTTTAAAAAGAAATATTTCATAAAACTGTACTGAAAGATCAGTAGTTAGTGTCTTTATTTTGTGAAAATGACCCTTATCTTCGTACGAATAGTAGTTTTTATGGTATTTGCTAAAACAAATTCATTTATAGTTGTTCAGACAATATGTTTGATTTATGGAAAACTTTATTTCAGAAAACATAAGACGTACACATGTTAGTCAACACTTGAATTAAATCTAGTTAAATTTACCATAAAATACTTTATAACCTCATATTTGTATAAAGTAGTACTTTTTATGATATTTGACAAAATAAATTCACAAAATGTTAATTTCTAGTAGTTCAGATAAAATGTTTGATTTTTGAAAAAAAAAAAATAT
>NW_027115682.1:365018-454460 GCF_000696795.3 Halyomorpha halys | reverse complement strand
TATGGTTTTGTTTATTTATGTTGTTCTTTGCTGACCGCACCCCCCGACAAACTTCTCCAATCATTAATCTTCGGTCAACTATCTACACCTCATAAAAATAACTCTGTTAGGGCTCATATTTTAGCAAATTTACTCTTGTTTAAATGACGCCCTCTTTGATTTTCTTGTGCTGTTGCTACTTTCTAGGATATAGAGCTCCGAATGAAAAAATATTTTTTTAACGTTTTTAAAAATAATTTTGAAGAAAAATTAGTGTTTCTTAAGGTTTTGAAACAGCCGTCATTTTTTATTTCCCCTACCTATACTTGGCAGATTCATCAGTTTTGACTTGTAATTATACACAGTGTTCATCAAAGTAATAAAAAATTGGGGTAAAATAACTGCCTTTTTTTCTTCCCGGCTCTTGTACTATATCGCTCATTTGATGGTGATGGGGCTTTCTGCTAAATGTTCAGTATTTTCCCACAGTTTGAGGTTATTCCGATTTCTACGGTAAAAAAAAAAAGGTTATTACCAAAATTAAGCATTTTTTGTGCCTAGTTCAGAAAGTATACATTTTTTTTGTCATAATTATTTAATGTCAATCGATCCTCCTTTTTCCGAAGTATAAGAAAAAATATTCCTACCAATGAAGGAAGGAAATTTTGACCTGTTGACATTGTTTGTATATATGACAATTGGAATTAGCAAATACATTATATATTCAGAAGTAATTTATGTTGCCAAATAATAAAAATAACGTACACGTAAATGTTAAATTTTACATAAACCCAACAATTTATATCAAACTATCAATTGTTTTCATTCAATCTATATTCCTCCTCAAATACATCTGTAAAGTTATAGCGAAGCATTGCTGGGTCTGCTAGTATTCAATAATATATATGTTCTTTTTTTATATATCATTTCATTACTCATAACTATGTTAGTTAATCAATTTTTAACTTTAAAGGGAGTCTTTTTATACCTCTACCTTTGCATCAGTTTTATTTACATTTCACTTTTATAATCTTATATTAGCTTTACTTACTTTTTATAATTTTCTTTTTTAACTTTGATGAAGTTTTTGTGGGTCATTGGCATTGGCAGGATTTCGCCAAGGGGGAGCAGGCCTCAGCCCATTACACACTACATATATACATATACATACGTAAATGTATAGTATAAATATATAGCATAAGTACACATTCTCATAAAAATGACTAGAAACCTACTTTTGAGTCAGGTTTTTCAATAATTGAAATACCCATACTGAGAATTGATTATCATGGCTCAAAACGAAAGTTACCTTCTTAATTGTACCATGTTTCCAGAAAGCAATCATCTATGAAATAAGTTCACTATTTTCTTTCTTTTTCTTTTCATGGGTCCCAAAAATCTATCCCTGCTCCCCTCATGAGCACCATAGTCGTAGGCAACTAATAAATAGTTGAACTCTACTTTTGTTTTTCCTTACCGTACTCTAAACATCTTCAGAATCAATATGATTTAAAAAATGATTTAAAGAACAAACGACTTCTTCACATTGGCATATGAAACTCGAAAATTACAAAAATTTTAATAATGATTTTTAGATTAATTATTTTATACATGCTTGTTTGAGAGTGGTTTAGTTTATTCTTAATTTAAAACAAATTTGATCCTTTTTTTCTCTCAACCTTTATTCTTTAAATTTTTTTAAAACGTTTCGACCCACAGACCATTCTCAAGGATACCTGCAAAACGTTTTTTTTATTTTTATACAACAATTACATTATTTCCTTCAACTACACACTGATTTCTTTGGTCCTACCTTCAATATTGATGCCATTTCCTTTTTCAAATCTTAAAAATGCAGGCTAATTGCCTTTGTCCCATCTTTAAATAAATTAATCATTAAAATAATAACATTATAAAACTTTGTTTTTTAAAATAGATTTCTTACTTACATAACCTTTTCTAAAAAAAATTTTCTTTGATTTAAAACTTTTCTAAAACACTTCTTCCCTCCTTCATTTACATTTGCAACTTAAAACAGAACCTACCTTCAACAGGTTAGGACTCTGTTATCACCTTATCATATAACAATAATTTTTTTTATCATTAATTAACATTCATTACTAATTATTCTGTTAACACAAACATTTTTTAATATATTTAAAATCCATAATTAAATTATTGTTATTTTATGTGTATTTTTCTTAAACATACATACCCTTTATGATCTTATTTTTTAACATATTTACTCATCTTTCATACTTCTATTAGTGTATATTTATTCCATATATACATTTGTGCAATTTAAGGATTTGAACATTATTTATTTATCATCTTTTTTGTATATAATAATTACATATTTATTTTGCTTACAATTTCAGATTAATGGTGGTTTAGTCTCTTTTTAAATTTTTTAAACTTGAAACTAAAGAGTCTTGAAGAAATTTTTTTTCTCCGTGTTATTACTTAATTATTATGACATATTACAAACATTAAATAGTATACAAGTACTTTAGTTTTAAGTGGTAATTAAGAAGGTCTGCATAGCGTCGGGTATAACAGTCCCAGTCGTAAATTTAATGTTCTTTTTTTAAAAAATCGCTATTAAACACGATTTTGTTATCGTTCATTAAAATAAAAATATCCGTCTATCCTCGTTAAATAGGGTAGTATAACTGACTAAAGTGATAAAGTGCTTCGGAGTTATTTTATAGAGTTCTATTCATTTTTTCCGGGATTACCTATTTCTTCTATTTATGTAAAAAAATAACCTTCCCCATAAACTGTTCCAACAAGGGTTTATCATTAGGATCTGAAAGAACTACTTAAAATTTTACCAGCAAAAAGCCATTATTTAATCTTTTATACAAAAAAAAAAAGTTTATAGTTGCTGTAACTACAAAAAAAATATATCTCGCTCCAGGTAAATTTCAGGCTTGTCTATCATTGGAGCGGAAAAAATATTACCTGTTCATTTATTTTGTCAACGGAGAATGGCTACTCAGCTGGGATTAAAAAAATATTTATGCCTATCCTTATGGATGTATTACCATAAGTATAATATTGGGCTACCCTCCGTCGCTACCTAACCCCCTGAACGGGTAGCCGGCTTGGTTTTTTTTTTTTTATTCCTATAGCAGAGAGGGGCTACCTAAAATAAAATAAAAAATATATTAGAAGGCTGCTTTGGGATTCACTGTGTAAGTCCGATGCTATCTCGGCTACGGTAGCTGTAAAAAAGATGGACCATACCGCTCCAGGCCGAGAGTCATTAGTTTTTTCATCCGAGGCCTCACCATACATCTACATAGCTCACTGTCTACCTTAATCGCCTCTGTTAATATGAATGTGCTCTTCTGATGGTGAGCGGCACCTGGGAGGATTCCGTCTAAATGTTTAATAATTTTCGGAAAGTTATGCTACAAGAAAAAAGGAAGGAAAAAAGAAAAGATGGGAAAAGAAATGATCAGTTTGATTCAATATTCCACTAATAGTCCAGGAGGGAATAAATAAAAAAATCTCTCCCCAAATTAAGTGGTGTCATCACAAAAATAATGCAGTGAACTAATTTTCTTGGTAATATCCCCCCATTCTTAGTAAAATCTAAAACCTATACAGCAGTTAGCACAAAATACTGGACTTGTTTCTAAAAATTTCAGAATTTTAAACTTCATCTCAATAAAGAAGCAAGGTATCAAAATTTGTTATTTTGTTTTTAATTAAATCTTTGCTTCAAGAGGTAGTAAATCTAAGGATTGATATATATATTTTAGATTATACATTTAAGTACAAATATGTTGCAACTCCTCACTCCCTTCTGCCCTCTCCAAAAATACATCAAGACTGTGATGAACATAGTGACATGCATTCAATAATTGAAAATTCGTAAATTTAGGTACCACATTCTGATGTGGATCTTAATGGCATTGGATCAAAATTTATTTATTTTCAGATATATTGCATATCTTATTTGTTACTTTATTATTTTTGTATACATTTTTAATATTTTAATACTTATTCTATATTTATTGTATATTAATTTTAACATAATTTGTTGATTTTTTTTTATTTATATTTGTTACTTAAGTATCTTTCATATAACTTCTCATATCTCTTTCACTATTTTATCCATTATTCTGTTGAAGATACCATTGAGTTGAAACCAAAATATGAAAGTGAAAAAGAAGGGTAGGAAAAGAAAAACCAAAGAGATGAAACAAAAAAGAAAACTCATGTTCTTGCGTTATGTATTACTAATATTTATAATTATTATTGTAAACCTGGCTAGGCTTACTTATCGTAAGATTAAAAATATTGTCTGATTGGACTAAAATACGTATGCTGTGTGACTAGCAACCCAATGAAGTTGGGCAGCACTGTATATTATGTAGTTAATATTTAATATTTTCCATCCACAAAGGTGTTGCTTTCAAGTATTTCATAAATAAAAAAAAAAAATAGTTGCCTAATCGTTTAATAAAGGAAATTAGCTTTCCCCCCGATTCCACACCAGAGAATATGTTTTTCTTAAGCTCGAGACATTCTAAAAACAAATTAAATAAAAAAAATCAGTAAAAATAGCAAACTAAAATAGGTATGTATTGTTTCAGACCCAGCCTTATCTTAAATCTGCAACCTTAGACGAACCATCTTTAAAACTGTCAGCTTCATAGCACGATAACGACCTTGTACCTCCCTACGGAAGTATTTTCAATTTTAACTGCTCTATTCCAAAAGGTCGAAGTGTGATGATATATAAATGCTAAAGCCTTCATTAATTAGTAATATATATAAATCGGATCGATTTTTTTATTCCAATGTAATTCTTGACATTAGCGCATCCAAACAGGCAAACACTTTAGCTTTATTAAACAGTATACATGATTTTTGTTTGTTTATTCCTGCATTATTCCCGTGTCTGAAAGTGAGATTGTTTACCTTTTGTCTGGTTGATTAATTGTTTACCTTTTCTCTAGGTCTAATGGCAACCAATTTGTGTTACAAAATTTGCAGTTGCTCGCGTCTCTAGGGATTTAAATAACTTAAATTACTCAGAACTGGTATTTAATCTAGGTTTATGAAATAAAACTATTTTATTAAAAAACAAAACAAAAATAAAAGTCCAAATATATATTCTATATATGTTCAATAAAATTTTGATCCATTTTTCATAGTTTGAATATGCATTCAGTCCTCGAATTTCTTTATCTAGTCGACTTCGTCTACTTCAATATATTTTAACCGAATATAGAAATTTAAAGATCAATCTTCAAATATCCAGGGGGAAGACATATTATCATAATTTAGATCAAGAACATAACATAAGAGAATACTTCACGAGGAAGGGCAGAACATACGAAGGAAGGATTGTTCTGTCTGTCTGTCAAGACGGTTTGTCATCTAAATAATAATTTTTAAATCTGAAACCTTCATAGTTCAAAGTTAATCCCTATCATTTTATATTTTTTTATTGGTAATACTTGGATACAATGCTATAGTTTCTTTTTAAAAAAAAAGTATTTAAATTTTTGAAAATCCCAAAAGTTAAAAAGAAAAGGTAATTTTAAAATTTGATTACATTTTAAAATTACCTGTTTTGCGTATTTGCATGGAAGTTTTGCATATTTTAAATACTCGACTAGAAAAAAAAAAATTAACTCCCCAATATAGACAGTACAACTCTTTGTCTTATAAAAACGTTTTTAGTTATTACCGTGTAATACTTTATTCTACATCAAGATATAAAAAACTACAAACGACAAGTTTATCCTTATCATTTTATACTTGTTGTTTTAGTAATACGTAGATACAAGGTTTCTTTTTTTTTGTAAAAAAGTATTTAAATTTTGAAAATCCCAAAAGTTAAAAAAAAAAAAAAAGGTAATTTTAAAATATAATTAAATAATTTTTGTATACTTTAAATACTCGAATTTAAAAAAAAATTAATTACCCAACATAGATAATGCATATTTCTGTTATATAGAAACGATTTTAGTGATCACCTTGTAATATTTTATTGTGCATATAAGGTGGAACAATAAAAATATTGAAATATATTGAAAAAAAAAAATACAATATGAACTACAGAATACATGTAAATTACTGTTATACAATTTGAGAAATGAGTAGTAAACAGTAAATGAACAGTTGATGAATAGGGGTTGGTCTACCATTAGGCTGACAGGGGGCAATCTCTAGTTAATAATTAGTAATAATTTATTTATTTGTTTATGGGGCAACCTCCGTACAAATTGAGCTAGCCTGTAAAGAACATAATTTAACAATCATTAAAATAATGATTAAATAATAATAATAACAATCTACAAACGACAGAAAAAAATTCATACAACTGGTTTTTTTTTTTTTAATATAGCTTAGTTTCGGTATTTATCTGATTCGGTTCTCATAATAAGCGTGGCAGTTTGTTAAGAAATAGAAACAATCATCCAATACTAGGGTACTCTTTAGTTATTAAAAATATTAATTTATGTTGAAAAGGTATTAGTCATATGGTAACTAGAAATCTTTTATAAAAAACCTTACTGGAGGCACATTTTAGATAAAATAATGAACCAATATATTATTGATATTGTTCTAATTTATTGACCAATTTATTACCAATATTATTTTATATATTTTTTGGTTATAGCATATTTTTTTGTGGTGTATAATTTTTCCAATTACAAACTACCAATATTGAATAGGTAAAAAGAGTTGGCCTAATGAATTAATGTACAGGAGTTTCTTTTAAAAAAATATATAAATGATTTAAAAATTATCTTGAAAGGTAGTTCAACAAACGTTTGGGGTTAATTTAACAAAATATGTTTTGTTAGAGTTTTTGAACGATTCAAGAAAACAAAGTTTTTCTTTCAACTATCAGAATATCAGAGTTCAAACAAATAAATGAGATAATAAAAAAAGAAAATAACGAAGTAAAAACGAGATACATCAGCAAGAGACCTTTACAAATTTATAGTTTCCTCCCAGAAGAGAAGCTCTATTACTGGCTAGTTGTCAAGCAATAACTTGGATCGTGCCTACGTTGCCTACTTTCTCCACAGCCCGAGGTGTTTTATACCCCACATTAAGCTGAGGTTGTGTGTGACAAGATCAGAAGTGCTGGGTGACTAGAGAAGGGGATTTTCTTCTTTCTTGCAATACTTATCTTAGACTTAACTAGCTGTTCATTGAAATTTACCAGCCGCCGTCAGGGAGATGTAGATTGGACTTTTTGTCGTCGATCTAGCAATGAATCTATAGATTATCAGAATGTCTAAACCCCGTTCCTATGACAGGCCTCAAGTCATTGTGACATATTAAATGGCCGCGGATGAAAGTACAGTAATTGACAAAAAAATCTTCACTCAGAGATGCAAATTAACAATCCCAGTCCAATTTTTGGCAAAATCCAGTCCAATTTTGGCACAATAAATTATTATTTAAAAATACAGATTAATTATTATATTTCGAGAACTAAGTAGACTGACAAAAGACTTAATGGGCATATTTCGATTTAAAAAAAACTAAATACATTTCAAACAAATGATCCTTCATTTAATAGGGAAAAGAATATATCTCTTCGGCTCACATTGATCATTTACAAATACGGTGCTCTATTTTTTTTTTTGGAGTTTGTTGAAATTTACATTTCCAATATTACTAACAGTAATTTCTTCTAAAATAAATCTTCAAGGAAACTTACATTTGTTTGAAAGAAGAAAAAAAAACCAAAACACTCAGGAAGATTTCCCATTACTAAACATCAATGATACGACTAAAAAGTAAATGAATAAATAAAATTAGTAATACAAACTTGCAAAGACATGTATCCATTGTATTCAATCAATATGCTAAGTTCGAACCTTCAGCGTTGGGAAAAATGTGTGCTGTCCACAAATTTAAAATTTATAGTTTTGATCAGCTGCATGAAATTTATCCAAATTGAAGGTGAAATAATGAAATTATAATAAAATATAATTTTATTAGTAAAAATCTTATCTGGGTTGTTATTGTAACCCAGATAAGTGCTGTCCACAAATTTAAAATTTATAGTTTTGATCAGCTGCATGAAATTTATCCAAATTGAAGGTGAAATAATGAAATTATAATAAAATATAATTTTATTAGTAAAAATCTTATCTGGGTTACAATAACTAGGTGAAAAGAGCAGTAAAAGGAAACGATAAAGGTAGTGTAGACCAACGGTTCCTAAAGTGCCACTTTATCAGAATACTACAAAAAAATAAAATAATTTTAAATTTCAAATTTACAGTGGATACCAGCATTTATTTTTTATATATATATTTAAATCACTAGAATAGCAATAACTCAGACAGGAGCACACTATTGTTGGGGCGTATGTAGAGTGGTAAGTGAAAGTTTAGTGCTCAACGCAAGATATTTTATATTTGATTAGCTATATTACTTAAATTACTTAGGAAAGATAAGATACATTCAACTAAATACCGCAATTTTTTGTTTTTTTTAAAACAAAAAAAATGTATTTCCTGTATTTTATATTCACACAGACTCATACTTACATGGCGCAACCCGCGAGCGAAACTAGTCCTCTTTCAAATAGATGTATATTATTAGAACGCTGGTAGCTATCAGTTCAATGAGACAACTTATAATTTATGTATAGTAATTAGTTATGCAATAGAAACTAATTACATTATTAGTATAATTTTAGTTCTTTGTAAATTTAAAAAAAAAATAATTTCAATACTTTTTTTTTTCATTTATTTATTACTATTTACATTATCACGTCTCGAGCTTCTTTTTAGGCACCTCAGAGGATTGTCGGGAATGGAAGAGGAACCAAGGGCTAGAAACTAGGGGGTTTGAGTGGTTAGGGAGTTTATAATGGAAGGAGTGACATCTTGTTCGGGCTAGATCGGTTACATAGGGAACATTGAGGATTTTGGATTGTAAGGATTGGATACGAGAGGAATTCGAATGTTTAGTGGAGCCCCAAAGCTCAACTCCATGTCCACATTGGCCGTAGGGCAGTTGGTAGGTTTACGACGAAGGGTAAAGATGATTTGATAGGATTTCTTATTGGTTTATCCTTTATTATTGGTTATCCTAATCCTATAATTTCAATACTAAATGAATAATAGAGATCTTTCTTTGGCTATATCATAATCAGTTAGTTCAAGCATAAGAAATTCTGACGAAAGCATACATACTACATTTGCTTTTACATATATAATGATCACAAAGAGTTGTATCAACTTCTTAATGGAATTACATCAAATTGTCTACAAGAAACAAGAAACGTGAGATGTATCCGTACTTGATTCTCTTCTTTAAACTACTGTATGTTTTAATTTTGTTTTTGAAGGCAAATTATAAACCGTTAAATCAGAACAACCAGTGACCCAAATTTTGTTACTACGATATAAAATATCTCGCGTATGAAATAATTATACATGTTTTAATTATAAGTAGAAAGTTAATTTAACACAATTATTAATAATAAAAGGTTTTCTGTTCAATGCAAATTAAAAAAATATTAAAAAATTATGTTATGATTTTCATAAACACAAGGAAGGATGATAAGAATCAACAGAAGGCATATTATGCAGCTTTCTATTTTTCAGTCACAATTAATAGGTAATTATTATTAGAAATAAAATCCTGTATTTATTTTATATTAGATTGTATTATTGTATTATATTGTAAGTTGTATTGCAACGCATGAAGGGTCAGAGGCTCAGTACTTAGTAGAGAAGTGATGTTTCTTGAACAACAGTTGTGCAAAGTGGCGACTTGCTCTAGTTCACACTCAACTGCCAGGCTTTTCTCACAATTAAGTGTACCCACTTTATATAGGTAGGGTTTGCTCCAGAAGAATTACCGATCCTTAAACAATATACTTACAACGAGCATTGGTCAACGTACAATACAATTTCAAGATCATAACACAAAAAAAATAATTGTGTTAATATATACAAATATTAAGATTGAATATTACCTCCCTGTCCCGCCCTATTCCATGATAACAACTCGTCTTATCTTACGTTTAAAACATTTACCTATAGCGAGAACATTATCATTTTAAAAATGCCAAAGCCAAGGTGCTTGACAAAGTTTACTCACGCCTTATTTAAGAGAAAATTACAATTAAATGTTTATATTTATATTTTCAAGGATACTAAATTAGTTTAAGAACGAGAATATCACTGTTCAGTATAATAGCAATAGATGAAATTATAAAACCATGATATATATACGAGATATGTTTAATCCGATACCAAACTCGCCGGAACCAATTTAAGGAAATAATTCTTTGATAAATGGGCCACGACAAGAATATCTTAATTTGTCTGTTTCAGCAGCCAAAAGATTAAACTATTTTTCCTGAGGTTTATAAACTTAACTCCCACTTTAATCTTAATATATATGCTTCGGTGTATAGATTTTTTTAATATTTAGCCGATTATGGGTATTACCTTTAGTTCTATAAATTATAGTCAAATCCTGGGGTCTGTTTCTTGGACTCTATTCCAACATTCTAAACTGGATGTGTCCACTCTGAAAGAATAATTGGGCAATATACATAAATATATTAGTCAAAACATTGTTCGAAAACTTTTTCCATTAAAGACGGATGTTTGGAATTCTAATCTCCATTGTAAATAAAGATTGCATATTTCAAATGTTTTTCCTTTAATAATTTATGCCATTTGAGAAAGTACTATTTTTTTTTATTAATCTTTTTATGATTATAACCGTAAAATTAAAACTGTAGGAACAGAACATTGATTATTGGTTACTAAACGTTGGCAGTTGTAAAATACTATGACTTTTAAAGAAAATCATTGATATTTCCAAATCATCGATGTAATTTTGCCATCTCCTCATGGCGTAGATGTTATATGTGTACTGTAGGTTCTTGGATGTCCAAAAAGTATAAAATATCGGTGAAGCCTCTTTTAAGGAGAAGACACAGTGAAGTATTCGAAGCTGCGGAAGTATCATATTATGACGATATTGGATGTCGCCGCCACCACTGGGGTAATCGAACGCCGTTCCTTGCTGGATGCTCTTCCCACACCACATCTCTTCTTGAGGCTATCTGGTATAGGATATCCCAGAAGATCCAAATTTAAAAAACATTACGCTGAAACAACCAAGATAAACAAATTACGATGAGAAGATAGTTGACCGTGAATAATATACTCTAATCTCCTCGTATATGAGGAGAAGATGGTTGGGGGCGCAGTCAGAATAACCAAGATTAGTTTAAAAAAATTAATTATTAGTAGTAATAATAATACTCTTTATTTATTCTGGGACTGATCCCTTTATAATAATAAACAGGCGTCAAAATTAGGCTTTAGAGCCTTAGAGTGAAATACAAAATAAAAATGGAATTATAAGACGTCATAAAATATAATAAAATAATGAATTTGAATGATAAAAATGAACAACAATAATTAACAGAATATATAAAATAAGAATAGAACAAATAAAGTAAAACCATATGTTAAATCATAAAATATAAAATGACAAACACATCTGATAATAAGTAATAGAAAAAAAATTATAAAAATCAAACATAATAAAACTAAAAATAATAAATGGAAATGTACAATTTCTGCTAATATACATATTTACAATAATAAACAAAAATCTGAAATATTAAGTACAGAAAATATATGAACCTTGTTTAAAACTTTAAATTGTTATTCTTCCGGAATTGGGTGGACAATACGTAGTGCCAACGTTTCAGCCAGAATTTCTAGCCTTCATCAAAGCTGACTTGAAAGATGTCGTAACGGCTGTCCTATCTGACCATCTTCTCATAAACAAATCACTTTCTAACCTGAATACTTGGTATATTCTATGAATCCACGCCTAGACACGTGTTCTGGAAATGTTTTCAATCCCACCTGGTTTGGATAGTTAAAATTTTTTGTCTAATAAATTCATCTTTTGAAATGCAGGATAGATTCTAGAGAGAGAAATACTTTATTTATTCATCTATGCTGCCTAAATACATTAGGTTGCCATCTCACACAGCATACTTATCAATCCGTAATCGGACATATTTACATTACACATACATGGTATAATCATAAAAAAAAGATATACAATAGTAGGATATAATAAACAATTTTTTTCACCCCTACAGTTTCCCTTTACAATCCATTTCGGTCTGTACAACCAATACAAATGTTATGTATTTAAATAAAATTAAAATTCTGTAATTCGATTCTGAGACCGGGATAATCTCTTAGGGTACTTTAAAAAGCCTTTTTAGTTATTAAAAGGTGGATACAGAATAAGAACCTCTTTTTTAGGTTGAAGGACCTGACGATTGAACATTCGAGCATCACCCCATCACCAGAGCCGCACAAAAAAAAAAAAAAAAGAAAAAAGACAATTGAACATATATGCTGACTTGAAATTTATTACGGAATATTCATGGCTTTCTAAACCAAGGAATATGCTTTTTTACAGACTGAGTGAGAACCAGATGAAAAAAAGAACAAACAAAATGGTCTCAATAGTAATCTATTTATCTGTTTTTAAAACCAAGGAGAATATACAATAAAAGATTTCATTCAATATTAGGAATTTGAACTCTAAACAAATTTGAAGTTGTTGTTCAAGTCAAAGATTTATTTGTATTGGAGAAGTTTGTCGAGGGGGGGGGGTGCGGTCAGCAAAGAACAACATAAAAAAACAAAACCATATTTATTTATTTTATGCCGACGTTTCGACCTGAGTTTCAGGTCTTCATCAGGGATTATGGTGTAGAAGGTAGGCCTGCAACTCAATTTATTTGTATGTTTATGAACTTTTTCATTAATGTTATTTTCAACTTCAAATTCAAATTGGGCCGCATGATGTTTTAGTAAATAAAAGTTTTTCTGAGATATACATTACGCATATTTCACCAGGCGTTCCCTTCCTTTAATTCCCGATACAGCCAGAGATCTGTTTTGTTATGTTTGTGCGTTTTATATGATCCCTTTCTTTTAATATCCATAATCTTATAATGGTTAATAATTTTTTGTGTTGTAATTTTATTTTATTTTTTAAATAATAATACACTGGCTTTAATTTTTGTCTCGATCCGTGGCGACAAGTCGAGGCCATCTCAGTCACACCATCCTCACAGACAGACAAAGTGTTAACATCATGAAATACGAACCCAACCCAAATCAACGATTTCACAGTATTTTTCTGAATCCTACTATTGAAAAATATTTTATACAACTGATGATGATATTTTTTATTTGATTTTTTGTTTTTGTCAGAGATGGCTGACGGTGCGAAATCTTTTCAGCGGAGGAGTAGTACAGGAAACAAGCCCCTGATGCATTAGCACGGGCCAGTAGATGCCAAGATAAGAAGGCTCAGGTAACAAGTGTTATCGTAGAGCCCTGCTATATCTTATCTCGTCTCTTAGTCATCTCGTCACCGCAACTTGAGATCTTTTAGGGAAGCAATATTGTTTTTGCTCTTTTATCTACATTTTCGTAATTTAAGAAGCCATTTATCAACAGCGTAGCTTTTAAAGTTGTATATATACTTTTTTTTTTCATACTAAATGTTTATTATTCTTAGTATCCCAAACTATATTCATTCTATTAGAAAAGCCCTGCAAATATCTTACAGTTTTCAGACAAAAAACATTTGCATGCCTAAAACTAATTTACAAAATTCACGTTATGTTACTTATGTTAATTTTGTTTCACATTCGTGTTTAAAAAAATAAGACAGAATGTAAAATTACATTACAAAAAATTAAATAATAAAAGAAATTTAATTTAATATGTAAATAATTTTAAAAACTATTTAATCATAAAGTTGCATAATTGTATTTTAAGAAGTTTTTATATTCTAATAAATTTGATTTGTTTGAGAATCAAATCTACTAGAGAATAATTTTTTCAAAAATAGATGAGTGTGGAAATGGAATTTGATAAAATCAATATTAGAGGATTGCTACCTTGATCCCCAACGTTTCTCCAAATTTGGATCAAATCGTTTTAGTCATATGTAAGCGTAAGTGGTTGACAAAATCTAATATAATCGATACGGGACCAACTTGATACCATCCCGTACAATTAATTGCTCAAAATATTATGAACGGTTAGAAAATTATGTCCGAACACATATTTGATTCCCAACAGACAGACACGAAACCAAATTTGTTCCTTGATATCTAAAACGTAAAATTGTAAGTATTTTAATACAATTCTAAAATTTGGTCTAATAGTGGGAAAATTTAAATTTTTTACTCTCCTCCTAACAAATTATTCTAACATTTACTAGTATCTCCTTTTTGTTCTATCAGAAAATCTGGCTGATGGAACATGAAGAACCTTTCAGACTGTCTGTATCTAAAAACCTTTGTGTATTTTTGTTTTTATTTATTTTATTTTATACCAGATCGGCCTAGGGTATGGGCCTTACATGGTTGATATAACCGTTATATTATATATATATTTTTTAACAGTTGATTATGGGGGGAATAGTATCATACAAAAGACACCCCTAACTATATACAATGTTGTTATTAAAAGAAGAAAATAAATAGATAAGAGTAATGCTTCTTACTAAAAGAGGAATGTAAAATTAATAACAAAAAATAATGATATTGGTACACATAAATAAAACAGCCAATTGCTCTCTAATAATGAAAGGAAACAAGTAAATGTGAAAATGGGACGAGAAGAAAACAGAAAAAAAAAAAATAATGAATAAATAAAATGAGTAATAATAAAAAGTAAAATTGAGGTAGTGTGACAATGAATTAATTTTATATTTATTAAAGTTTATAACAGAATGACCTGCAGCAGTCTGGGCTTCAGTCTTCGGGTTGAAGTTAGGTTTCGTAGGTTGTGGGTCACAGCTCCTTTAACTGTTCGCAACTGGAAGTGAAAATTCATGAAAACCTTTGTGCACAGAAAAATAATTCATTAGAATTATTATATAGATCATTTTAAAAATTCCCTAATTATATATAAAAAAAACTTCATTACTACAACCCAAAGAGGATCTTGTGTTTTGTACTTTTTAAGGAATCTGCACTCATGACTAAGGGTAATAAGGGCCATCCATACAATGATAAGGTGTCATTTTCTGCCGTTGATGTTTCGGCTATCTACTTAAATATATTCCAATAATAACTTAAAATTCAAAGATTAATATTGAAAAAGTGGTAGCTAAATAAAGGATATTTATTTTATACAAAATATATGTAATAATTTTTACATAATATAATATTCTGAATTATTATTAAATAAAAATATCTGTATTATTTAAGGTATAGTTTATTTGTATAGATATATTGAACTAAAATAGAGAAACTTCCCGTTATTTTAACAAAGCCCTCAATAATAATCTGTTGCGGTGCGTGTAATATACAACTTTAACTTACCATCCTACTTACGTCCCAACGTTTTGTTTAAATTTTTGCGCTCATGTTGATGTTATCACTATTTGATTTACAAAAAAAAAAAAAAAAAAAAAAAAAAAAAAAAAGTTCAGAGTATATCATTATTCGTTTGTCAAATGAGTAATTCCAACAGAGATTATAAACTAGTTAATGTGTTAATGAATAATGATAAATAATTTGACAAAGGCAATATGGCCTGCAATTATTTTAACCTATGGTTTTGGCTGTGAAAGTGTAATAAGATCCTTGAAAATGGCCAGAATGGCCGAAATGTTGGAGTGTTAAAATAATAAGAAGATTGTTGAGACCAAATGGATGTTTTTTATAACTAAAAAAAAAAAAAATCTGTCAAACTAAAATTTGCATTGTATAAAAATTTCTGTTACTATAAAAATTCGAGTTTTCGTTTTTCTCGAGGTGGGAATAACTTATAAGTTTTGTTCTTCGAAGCTGCAATGCAATGAAAAAAATTTGAGCTCTCTCGACTTTTTCGTCCTAATCGGATGCTCCTATTTCTCTTTTTTCTCCATTATTTATCCATAAAATTCTTTATTTATTTGTATTTATCTATGGTTGGATATTCTTTACAATGAAAACTGTTTATTTTTTAAAAAATAAAAAAAAATTGAGGTACTTTAGAGGAATAGTTTTAGAAAAATACGCATTTAAGCCATGTCAGGCTACGTTAATGTGGATAAAACCTATCTTACATTAAAGACTTACGTTGACGTAAGATAAGTCAATGTTATGTTGACTCACCGAATTTAATCAAAATCAGTAGCGACGTTTTTGAGAAAATCGAAAAAACGTGAAAAACCTTCTCTATAAAGTGGCAATTTCGGTTAGTCGATTTCATCGACAAAGTTGTTGTCACATCCCAGGCATATACCCGCTTGGAATATGTAATTTCAGTTTCTTACGACTCTAGAATGTTCATAGAGATCATTTTGCAAAATTTTTTTTTCAGACTCAAGGGACCTCAACCCATGTGTATCCGTCAAAATCGCCACTTCGGAATTTTGCACGATCGTCATAAGTTCCCTTCCTACATATTCCATGTATAGGTAATTGAAAGTAAAAACGGTATGCAACTTTGCCAATAAATCCAGAGTTTTCAAGAAACATATCACTATATTTATTTTTTTATTCAGCAGACTTTCACTCAGTGTCAATTCCACAGAGGCCTTGAACTATTAATACAGTTAATGATGTCTAAATGAAAAAATTAATAAAATGAAATACCAGAAAACATAAAATATCCCCTTTTTCAGTTATTCTCGAATATAATGGGACTACTAACTTAAGTAAATGTCATTTCTTATATAAAATTATAATTTAAAATTTGTAATATGGAAGGTTCTATTCCATTTTGTATAGAGTCACTAAATTGGAAGAAATGGATTTTAAGGTGAATTTGCCAAGATTGGTAGGTATTTTACCAGCGAGATTTATCATCATATTACAAATTTTGCTTCATCCAAAAAAAAAAAATCTTTCCAAATTGAAATATTTGAATAAAGGATATTTATATAATTATTTAAAACTATTGGGGATCAATAAATGTCCTTTATTTAATCAACGAAACACAAAATTGGTACTTGAAGTCTCTATTATGAAAGAATTTGTAAATGGAAGAAATCTGTTACAAATGTTTTCAGAAACATGTGATTTCGCTAGAATTGTAGCAATGAATTCCTGAGTCCCACCTTTGTGTGGGAGAACCTGTTGAATACTGATACAAGTTTGAAAAAAAGTAATTTTGAAGTAAAATTTCTAAACTTTTATTTTAAACTTCAGGAAATGTCTACACCATTCTGTAAAATGATAAATACAGTTGCTGAGGCTGACTATTTTAGAACAGCTGAAAAATCTGTGAAATATTGTAGTTGCGACATAAACCCTTTTTTCTTTTAACACTCAGCCTTTCTAGATTGTATTTCAGAACTTGACTCAAAATTATTCATAATTTCACTTACACCCCTCCTACTTCATGTTCCTCAAACATGGATGCGATCATCATTTCTTCTTATCGTGAAGATTGTTTAAGATGAGCTATTAGTTAACACTTCCTTATGATCATAATTTTTAGTTTATCCACTTCGGGCGGTGTAAGCCTGAAACTTTGGGGCCTCTTCAATATAGCTCACAGTTTAGAACGATACAAAAACGAAGGTGTCCCTTTTGTATAAAGTGTAACCTTCCCCTTTAGCGAGTTTATTGATTTCGTCACAAATTTTACACTCAAACTCTTACCACCTATGTTTACAATACTTTTGAAACGTTTCTTTTCAAAAAGATATTAATTTTTTGATGATTTTTGTTTTCCAACCACGATTCCAAAAGTAACTTAGATTGTACATCAGTCGATCACATCTTGCAATCAACATGACGTAATAACCAGAAAGCTTATTCAGCTTTCTAGTTGTAATTTTTTTTCAATATTCATCAGAAATTTACAAATGCACATTTTCAACTTTATATCAGTTTAATAATGTTATTTCTACTTTAAGATAATTTCATTGTGTGAATAAAGGAAATTAAACTTCATATATACGAATTAAATCTTTATTTACAAGTGAAGTAATAACTTTGTCTGAAAAAATGTTATAGACCATCCCAAATTCATAATGGAATAGACCTGATATGATCATCACTTTATTTTATTATGTTCTACTTTTCACCTGACTGCTGCAAAACAATTCACCCAGTATTTTTGCCATGTGAAAAAAGGGGAACTAGGCAAATTACTACTTCATGTTCTAGGACCCCTCAGTTGTTAAATTGTCATCATACTTATAATTATATCGCAATAAAAGTATCCAATATCTTAGTCAAATTACTGTGTGTCTAAATGTTAAAATAGTGCAATTTCAATGCAAACTATTTTATTATAAATATAGAAAAAAAAATTATTGTTATTGAATTAACATTATCAATGTCTAGAAATGTACACAATTCTCTGATATCCTTAGTGAAATAATCAAAAATTAAGTGACCTGCTTTAAGATTTTTTATCTCTTAACACTGCAATTAAAAATTATGAATTCACTGTTACCTAAATAAACATTAGTTAATTTTTACTTATATTTTGGGTCATTACTGAGAAAGCTGAAATGTTTGTTACTATAAAAGTGATTGATTGTTTACTTTAGGAATGTCAGTGCCATTAGGAATTCATTGTAATCATAACTTAATGTGGCTAATGTTTACTGCAAATCCCTAGAGTTGGCACTATTGTTTTTATTTTATTTTTTTGTATGGGTATCTAAAAATAATAAAAAGGAAACAATAAACAACCATCTTTTAGATTTAGTTACTAAAATGAATAAATGTGTATAAGGTGGAATAATTCATATTAAGTAAGAATAAAGTTTTTTTATTTATTAAAAAATATAAAAATTCATATGAAAAATATTTACAGGCAAAATAAAATCTATCTATGCATGCATCTGAACTACCTAAATATAATACAAAAATTACACATACAAATGTTTAAAATTTTATCATACATTATCTATTAAAGCTTCTACCATTTACAATCTAATTTTAACTAATTAAAGCTTTAATTTGATCACAGTTTATAGCTATTTAAAATTTTTAAAAAATCTAACAAACAATAAAGATATATATACCAAAATCTTAAAATTAATACAATTTTATGTACAACTTTTGTAAAGCTAGGACCTTTATTGTATTGAAAGAAACAGGAGTGAGCTGTGACCTTCCACTATATCATACAAATAAAAACTAAAAAAACAGTTGAAATAAATCATTACAAGGATATATACACAAGTTAATAAAAATCTGATAAAATATTTTACAATAAAAACCAATAATGTATTTTATGCAACAGAAGCTATATAGCAATATTTATATACAAGTATATGTTTCTTAATTTACAAAATAAATCACAAATATAATCTGGCCATTCATTTTTTAAACTCTTGTTCATATATATATTCATATAGATGGTCATACAATTACAATATGAAATTAATGATTATCAGTTCGAGACTGTTTTTAATGCATAGATATCTATTTCTTGTATGGAATTTTAAAATACTTGAAAAAGTTATTGTTAACGTACAACAGATGATATATGAGATGACCATGTTATTGTTGCGATATAACAATAATAAAAAACCTAGATCAGTACATTTAAGAACAATATTAAACAAGTAACTGAATCATTACATGTCTAATACTTACTTCTATAACTAAAAAACTAAACTAAAACTAATCTAAATAAACTAATGAAAGACAAGCGGGTTAGCAAAGCTTAACATTTCTAAAAGCACTGTTCGGCCTATTTCGCTTGAGGAAGCGAAGGATTCCAAAAGATCTTGCTGTACATTACTGGTTCAGAGGAGGCAAATTTTCCTTCTTAACCATAACTCGCTCCAAGTATGCCCAGTGAAGGTTCAAATTCAGCTTGGCGTTAGGTCCCAGTCTTCTAAGGATACTGTTTTCGAGCAGCATCTGTCATAAGAAGAAAATTGTTAAAAGTCATGGATCGCACAATTCAACAGTTCAATAATCTATTGAAAAATCCTTAATAATAAACTATTTTTAATTATTTGTATTTAGTTGATAAATGTATCTGAGAAAACACTATTAGAAATTCAGTTTATTTTGTTAATTATGAACATGAATATGACATAGAAAAACAAAAGGCCTTAGAACGTTTTCCACTTGTTAATTCAATGATATTGATAAGTAGATCATAAAACCTTTATTTTGTTTAGAAATGGTTGAAAAAATTTTAACATTTATTTTCTATAGAATAAACCATGTTAAAAATCAAGTTCACATTCAATAATTATTTAATAAATTAAAATAAAAACCATTAAAGTTTATAAATGAATTTAAACTCACTGAATCTACTCAAAAAGGTTATAGATAGGTGTCAAAAATGAAGCATAGGCTCCAAGACGAAAGGTCTTAAAATGCACTCTCTGATACATTATGCAACTAAATGCACCTAATATTCTATCCCCCTATAGCTAGAAATCGATATTTTCAACTTACAGCTTTCCTCCTCTTTCTCATTTCCTGATGGAGGCGAAATCTCTCCGCATCCGTCATCTGCTGGACCATGAGATGCTGTGGCTCGGCCATTGGCTTGGCCTCCTCCTTGAGTTGCGTTGCCTCTAACTTGCACATGTTGAAGAAGACTGTGCCCCACCAGTGGCTTGGGGGAGTATATATGTCCATCCCCGCTCCTTCCCCCACCCACACGCTCTTTTCCCGCGTTTTTGGGATGACCCCAAGTGGAAAAAAAACGTACCATCTAAAAGGATTCCTTCCTGAAATATTATCCTTAAAACAGTTCTAAAAGCAAATGGGCCCTGGAATACGTGGAATAAATTAGATCTTCTTGATAAACTGATTTTTTTATTTAGAAAACAATCATTGATTTACATATCCTTACAAGAAAAAGAAATTTCACGATAACAATTCTAATAATTTATTACCTATTTATATTCTAATGTGTGTATCCAATGAGCAAACCGCACTACAGTTATTCTTAAGTATGATTTAGATCACTTAAACAGTTATCCAAATAAAAATCTTATGCTCATACATACTTAAGATTAAAATAACTTTCGGGTTCTTAATATTCAACTTATACATTTCACCTGGGATTGCAATGGAATAACTAAATTGGACAGGGCTGTGGTTAAGAAGCACAAAAATAGTTTTGAAAAAGTTATTGATTGGCCTGACGGTTTATAACTTTTAGATTCCACACCTACAGCTTTAGATTGCTTCCATGTTTTATATTTTCTTCATTTATTTCAACGTTTTCCTTTTTATTTTATCTTATTTATCTTTTATTACTCTTTACCAGATATTTCCTGATGCTCTATATTAGAGTTATCTAACTTACAAAGCCTCAAGGGTCAAAATTAAAACTTGAATGAGGTTCCGGGCCATATAATAATTATATACTTTAAATTTTAAACTTTTAAGTATCAATGAGGTTAATGTGTAAGGTAAAGTTACTAATACTACCAAAATTAGTATTATTTCTTTATATTGACAAAGTGTTTTGTATACATAAATAAGAAAAACATAAATATTTTTATCATTTATCAATCGATACAAACATTGCAATGTTGCAGTTGAAACATATATTTAGTGTGAACATTATGGTTGATTAGCTGCGTCCATCAACGAACAAATATCTACATCTGGTTCTGTTGTAGCTTAGAAGTAAATACACATCAAAAAGTTTATTTCTATTTGGGTTTTTATAAACATCATCGACGAAAACAAACTATTACGTTGGTTTGTGGTTCCAAATATTATTGACATTTTTAGTCCTAAATTTCGTAAGTTGGGCGGTTAATTTGAGAACTATAGATCGCTACATTATTTTAACTAACGCATAAGTCAGCATATTTAGTATAAATTATAAAATCTCTTTAAAAGGAAGGTAATTGTTTGTGTCTAATAAGCTCTAACGGGTCTTTGGTAGATCAACCCTGCTCTATATTATTTACAAACTGATCCCTTTATCTCATGTCTTCATGATTTTATCATTAGGAAATACTCTTATTATCACTGAATTTTCATTATTTTTATGTTATCATTTACCAAGGGTATTTTATCATCCTTTATACATTGTTTGTCATTACATCATGATATCAGGTATCTTTTATACATAATATGATTCAAACTGCAAAGGAATAATCGAACTCTGAACTGAAAACAATATATTACGAATAATATATTTTTATCTATTTTCATATTTGGTTGAAATGAATAAGGATACTTACATTTCTAAAATAAAGTAGAATTATTTGTAGAAACAAAATTGAAAAAACACGCACCTAATAAAATCTACTACGGTCCTAGTGATTTAAGACATTGTCAAAACTTAACCATGTCAGATTTTGTTCGTCTTTTCCCGCCTACTTGTTTTCAATTTTTTAATATAGTAAAAAAGTAAAAATACTTAATTGTAATTTTTTTTTAAATCGATATTGTACCTCATATCACCATTCGGTTTCTTGACAATCACAGCTATTTAGGCGGTAGAACCGTTACTAGACAAACTCCATTGTGTACAAGCACTCAGGAGAGTCACCCACGTGGTTTCGTTTACAAGCGACTTAAAAATAAAATATTTTATTTTAAAGAGCAAAAATTTTTGGTTTTGCTGTAAATTTTTTACAAGTTAACGAATGCTAATGGTTTAATCCACATGCTCTATCTGAATAACTGATTATTGGTAAGTAATTCCCTTAACCATTTTTAACTTTTAAACACGACCACTCAGGTAATCATACCATTATTTAAATATTTTTTATAGGTCAGTATGCCACGAAGTATAAGCAAGAAAAAATAAATCCTATTGGCCCTGAGTCAATAAAACACATTTAAAGATGTTATGATCCCTCCTAAAAATGGATATCTATAAGAGAATTGTTTGTAATTTCGAATGTAAAGTTAGTCACTCTTTTATGAAATCTTAAAGTTTTTTAAATATATGATGCAATAAACATTTAATATTAGGATAGCTATGATATAAGGAAGGTGTTTACTTGATACAATATAGTAATTACTTCGACCTATTTATATAAGTTCATAACATCTTCTAAAATATTATAATAATATAATATAGAAAATAAGTTTTATAATTTTTTTCCTATGGTTAACTACTAAAAAATAAATTCAAGTCATTTCACTTAATCATGCAAAAGGTATTTGTACCCTAAGATGTATCTTATATTTATTATAGCTTAATGGCAAACTATATATAATAATTAATAAAATCAACTATAAAAAAAGTTTTTTATTATATTATTTATTCTCATATTAATATGCATATCCCCCAATGTCCAATTTCTATGTTTTGTTCATGGCAAAAAATTAAATTTTTAATATTTCTATCTCTATAGATACAAAATTATCTCTAAAAGACACATACACACTCAGCACACGATATAAATAAGTTTCACTTAAGGGCCTCATCTCTTCTCTGACTGAGTTTTCTTTAAAGTTTAATTTCCAGTCAAATTAAACACCGAATAAAAAATATATGTTTAACTATATTTAGTGCACCTCAAAAGTAATATTTTTAATTTTTTTTTAAATGTTTAAGTTTCAGATATCAAGTTATAAGCTTGTTCATACCGTCATCGGTTGGAGGTAAACGGTACGAAGTGATGGTGCGAGTTGTACCGTACGGAAAGGAGCTCAGGGAATTATGTGCCATATGAAATCCACGTCCACAGTTAATAGTACAAGAGCCGGGAAGAAAAAAAGGCAGTTATGTCGCCCCACTTTTTGATTACTTCAATGAAAGCTATGTATAATTACTAGTCAAAACTGATGCGTCCGCCAAGTATAAGTAGGGGGAATAACAAATGCCGGCAGTTTCAAAATCTTAAGAAAACATTAATTTTTCATTCGGAGCTCTATATCTTAAAAACTAACAACAACACTAGAAAATCTAAAAGAACATTATTTAAAGAAGAGTAAATTTGCTGAAATATTAGCCCTAAAAGAACTATTTACGTCCAATGGTTCTCGAGAACTAGCTTTTTAAAAAGCAATATTTCATTAAAATCAACTGAAATATCAGTAGTTAGTTAATTTATTTTGAGAAATCTATATCTTAGTAATTATGTGACGTACAGATATCTATTAGCAATCAAATCAAAGCTTGTTTAATGTACTATACAGTAGTTTTTGACCTTTACCTTCGTAGGAATAGTAGTTTCCATGATATTTGATAAAATAAATTGGTTTATAGCTGTTCGGACAATAAGATTGATTTATGAAAAACATTATTTCAGAAACTATAGGACGTACAAATGTCTGCCATCACTCAAATTCAAGCTAGTTAAATTTACTATAAAATAGTTAATAATGTTGACCTTTGTAGGAGTAGTATTTTTTATGATATTTGACAAAATAAGCTTACAAAATGTTAATTTCTAGTTGTTTGTATAAAATGTTGGATTTTTTAAAAAATATATCTCTAGACCCATAAGACGCACATGTGTCTGCCAACACTCAAGATAAAGAAAATTTAACTTAATATAAAATAGTTTATGATACTTATCTTCGTAGGGGTAGTAGTTTTTATGATGAAATTCACGTATGAATATAAATTTGGCAAATGGAAATTTATAAAACCATAAATCAGTTTATTTTAGAAAATTTCATGAAAACCACTACTACGGAAATAAACGTCATAAACTACTTTATAGCTCATTAAACCAGCTTTAATTTGAGTGCTAATAGACATCTGTACGTCACATAGTTCCTGATATATAGATTTCTCAAAATAAATTAACTATCTACTCATTATTTCAGTACGGTCCATACAACATTTTTATGAAATGTTGCTTTCTAAAAAGCTATGTCTCGAGAACAATTGAACGTAAATTGTTAGGGGCAAATTTACTCTACTTTAAATGATGTTCTTTTAGATTTTTTATTGTTGTTGGTAGCTGTAAAGATATAGAGATCCGAATAAAAAATTAATTATTTTAACGGCAGACTCATCACTTTTGACTAGTAATTATACCTAGTTTTCAATTAAGTAATCAAAAATTGTGGTGAAATAACTGCCTTTTTTCTCCTCTTGGGTTCTTGTACTATAATGTGACTTGCTCTGACACCGAAGATGGTACTACAGGTTATTCGGGAAGGGACGAAATTTACATTTTTGACCTATTTTCACAACTCACCGGAGGCCTAGGAAGTATTCCTAGAAATTTTTCCTAAAGATGTTTGGAAAATTACCTCTCTAAATTATATACAATTTTGTACACAATCACCTCTTTAAATGGGTTTTTACCACAATATTCGTGGTTGGAAGAAGGTTCTCGTTTTTAAATTACCCCACTCCTTTCCCTTACTCCCTCCCGTAACTCCGTCCCTGCTCACTAAGATGTCTTTTGGAAGCTCTTTCGACGAGGAAGTTATAGTTTCATTTCTACATTAAATTAAATATAAAAGAAAAGGGTTCATGAACTGAACATAAAATGAGTGACTGAGTATTTATTACGCAAAGAATCTGAATCACATTAAGGTTGTTTTATCACTATTTTCGATTGTTTCAAGATAGTTTAAAAATACTCCATGGTAACTTCCTTCAGAATTCAAATTTCTTCAATAAAACATTAAAATGGAGTAGTAAATATCCTTATATTATTTATTATAATACCGTACTACCTACCTCCCGGTCGAATCTGTAACCAAAACACCATAAATAATACCAATGCAACATAAATTCCAGGATCATACTTTAGTTATTTTTCTATAATAATTTTTAAATTATTTCAATACTAGAAAATGGATGCACCAATTAAAACATAATAGATGCAAACTGAGTACTTTTTTTGTTCTAGCTCAAGACTAAGTGCCGTTAAGTATGGAGTCGCAGTCCAGCCCAACTGGTCTCTGTCCCATGCTATTTGTTTTTTTGTTTAAATATAATTAATACATAAATTGAATCAGTTAAACGAACCTACGGCATTATAATAACAAGATTTAATTCTTTTACATAGATTACATACATAAACACGATCCTTTTACTAATTTAATACGTAATAATAAATATAATAATTTATTAAAATTAATTATTATAATAGTATAATTTAATAATAGTTACCTAACTAAAGTTTTTTATGATGAACCTTGTATTGCTTCCAAATTTTTTTATTTACAATAATTATTCCCCATAACGTTTTATTACTACTGATGCCCAGAGCAGTGAGTACGTTCAATGTTTATTCAAACCTCAAACCTCATTTTAATTATTAACACTGTCTTTTCTCATCAAACTGTAAACAATGTTCAAAATTATAAGAAAAGCTACACTGTCAGATTATATCAAACGTACGTGATATTATCTATTTATTGTAGATTAACTCGACGATTCATTAAGTACAGTATTTGGTATTTGAGATAAGTAAAGAGGTGGGGAATAGACCAAGGCATTATAATTCCCCCCTCTCCACAATGCACACTTTTATCATCTTACATTAACCTTTGCCCCCCTCCCCTATTTCCAAAGTGCTGGCGCCGGCGATTCTATGGAGAATATTTTAGTTTTTATTAGTTATATATCTGTTTCTTATTCCGAATTTACAATACACTTCAGTCATCTACTCGTATTTTCATACTGGCGTATAAAAATAATCATTACCAATTACATCTTCCTCTGATTTTCAATAATACGCATTAGCTTTTTTTATTCAAATAATTTACATTATTCTACTAGCATCAAGTCACGGATTTAATTTAAATGACAAATTTTAAAAACACAAGTTTTTTTCCGCAGGTTCTATTCCCTTTTTTGTAAAATAACTTTACAATTTCCTCCTCTTTTTCCTCGAGGAAGATAGGAATTACCGAGCTGGTTTGTAAATGGCCAGGACAACTAATTCTTTCACGTTGAGACTCATGTTTAAAGAATGCGGAAAGAATGAGAATGTGCGATCATTTTTTTCTCTATAAAATGTTTTAAGCGGTCGGCAATTTTGAAGGGTTCTGTCGTTTTAGTTGATTTTCAGTCGATTAAATATTTATTAAAATATACATATCACCGCTATCTTTTTAGATATATACAAATGTATTAAATTTAAATCCAAGGTTACTGAATTTTCACACCGTAAGAAAATTATCATTTTTATTAAATTTACATATTCTGGATCATAGATTTTTTTAACACGTTGGTAAATGAATTTCATAATCACTTAAGTATACCATTTCTTAACCATGCTAGTACAATAAATTATAGTCTATATTCTGACTAAATCATTTCATTACTGGGCTATAAATCATAGAAATTTCGTTTAAAACAAAATAATGTAAATAGGAGATATTTTAAAATGATGAAAATGGTCAGTGATGCGGTCAAAAGAAAAACAAAAATATTTAAAAATTATGTATTTGCTGACGCTTTGCTCCACTTTATAGAGTTTCATCAGGGCTGTTCCAGTTGAGAGTATGCGAAACAGGAGATATTTTTATTTGCTCTTCATTACTAGTTGGTTATATTCACAAAAATTGAATTAGAAAATAGACAAATCCTGTCTTTTTTTCTGTTCACGCCGTTTTTCAATTTCAGGCGCTTTTTAAATATTGTTCGATTAAACTATATTAAAATCTGCTCTTCTCGTTTTAAGAAAATATTTCAAAAGTGATATAGGACACTCTCCCGGGGGTCTTAGTGGGGCGGGTCCGGTGGGGAAGGATTGTCTTTTTGTGTTATGATCTCTTGTGAGATTGTGACATATTAAGGTAGGGTTAAAATTATGTAAATATTTTTTTTTTTTTGTAAGTTTTGATGAATGACTACTTTATTACACTTTTCACTGTAAAGCTTAACTTTAGTTGTTTGAGCTTCCTGTTATATAAATTATTAGCTTCTCTCAAGTTATACATTGATTATCATGTGTTGACCAATAGAAACAAAAATAAAAACATGAATCACATTGAAGTTCACCTATTTATATATACCTATACATATATACATACTATATATAGTAGTTTTTAACTATTTAGTTCTTTTTTTACCGCAATTCAAACCATCTCCTACATATTATAAAATTATTAGTATTAACTATGTTATCAAGTTTTTGAGACTAGTTTTGTAGTTTAAATTAAATAATTTGTTTCCAAATTAAGTCACTACAAAATTTAAAAACTTTATAGGCTGTTCTTTGCATTAATTTTAGTCAAATTACCCTATGAAACAATTAGGTATCACATCAATTTCTCAGTTAACCTTGCCAAACCTTGTTCTCAATTATCAATTTGGTCACTCTATAAATTTTAAAACTTTAATTGGCGATTCATAGGTTATTAAACACAAGCTACGGCAAGCTTAATTAAGAAATTAATATGATTCCATATTGTATTTATTGTTTTATAGGATGGTTTGGCTGAAATTAATGACCTGCAAAACGTTTTAAAATTGTTGTATGTGAGGTGTAAATTTATAATAGTAATAATATCATTTGTTAAAAATGAAAATAAAAGCTATTTAATTGTCCTGGAGGATGACCGGATTGGACGAAACGTTGAAGAGTTGAGGAAATAATAAAGAGTGTTTTGAGACTTAATTTGGATACAAATTATTTTAATTAAATTGTTAAATTACTTTTAATATTAAAAGAAAGCTCATATGAATTTAACCTACTTCTGACATGTAACGGACATATATCGCAGATACATTTGACAAAAAAAAAGTTTAGATTTTATTTTGAAATGGACGTGTTCAACAGAAATTTTTGTAGACAGGGGTTTCTTTCTCTTTTTTGTCCCACTATAAACTATCCTAAAGTTGGTAGGGTTGTAAAAATGTTAACTCTACATTCTATAGTACAATTTATGCAATACGGTAAATACAAAATAATTTTTTTTTTCATTTGTTATATGTGCCACAATTGAAGCAAAGCAGCGATTTTTGGTTTGAAATATAAACATAGAAAAGTCCAAAGGAGAATAACTTTAAATTATGATAACTATTTATGTCTCTGCTATTATAACATATGTGTTGTATATGTTACAACAGTCCGGTATTTATATCGTATAAAGTAAACTATATGTTTGGACAAGCTACCTAATTATTGTACTTGTATTTCCAAACGTCATTGTGTGACCGATGAAAGAACCCAACTATAGGCTGATAACAATCAGGATTCTACACTAAACAGATTGGAGTGGAAACGGTGGGATTACGCACCCTACTTTAGTGTAAATATTTTCGAAACACCTGTTTTCCAATCCGCCTGTACATTCAGTTCCCCGCCAGTGCATTCAACGGGTTCCATTCTTAGAATTGGTTATGACAGTGCTAAAAATTTTCTCGATGACAATTGTAGAGATGCGTCAATAATTTAATAAAAATCGCAATTGAAGGGCTGCTCATGAGGGGGTATCGCATGAGTTCTATGGGCATCTCCAGAAAGGGAAAATCTGTCGTTATGCAGAATAACGTAATACTTAATAATTATGAGAGATAGTTGACCGTGGATGATAAATGAGGAGAAGATGGTTGGGGGTGCGGTCAATGAAACACAAATAAGTATGACTAACTTATTTTAATGTGCCGACGTTTCGGCTAGAGTTTCTAGCCTTCTTCAGGGCTGCTCGCTGAAAAGTTGAGCAACTAATCATTAGTTGGTAATACTTAATAATTTAAATTTTTTTTTTTTAGCTCTCCATTAATTATTTGTTCTTTGCATTAATAATTATTATTAATTGCTTAAATAAATAAATAAAAAAATCATGAAGAGATAGATGGAAAGGGAAAATAAAAGTAAACTTGGGAAAAACTCAATTGTTATTAATAATCCATATGAAATATATTCAGTTTCGATTTCAAGCCGAAGTAAATAATAAATAAAAAGGATTATCTATAAATCTACGCTTTTTGTTTATTGTATTCTTTTTAATTTTTCTATAGGCTTCACATTTCTTATTAATAACAATCGATTTTGTTTTCTATATTTACTTAAATTATTTTTCACTCTTTATTTATCTTTCCTTTCATTATTATTGTTATGATCATTATTTTAATTTGTTTATTCATAATTTTAAATATACATCTGATTCAATATATTTAATTTGTTTTTATGGTTTATTTACTAGCTGTATATACATTATTTTTGGTAAAAGACTTCTTACATTTTTCTCAGCATGCATAGTAAAGCTTGTTCACATATGCTGTAATATATTCTCATTTCCCTCTAAGAATTTTATTTGATAATTGTATTTTGTGACTTCTTGTTATTCAAATAATAATTTTCACATTATAAAGATTATATCTTCTTTTAAACGTTTTATTTATTAAATCCCAATAATCAGTTCACTTGACCATAATCTACTCAATAAATATTGAAAACGTCCAGTAATGTGATTAAGAATAAGAAATTATTTAAACAACATTCAGGATACTTTAAAATAATTTTTTCAAATCCTTTATTCATATTTTAGATGATATTTCCCTATTGTATTCATTTGTCCAAGTTACAAACGACTAGCTGACACAAATTAAAAAATCATCGAATCCATCGAAATTATTTTGTTGGCGTTAAATTTTCAACTGAAATATACAAGAATTTTTTTTTCATCAGTTTAATATATTTTAAGATGCCATGGAATAATTCCGTTTAAGATCATAACAACGCTCCACTGATAGCAACTAACGCCATATAATATTCATGTTCTCCTATATCTAAAAAAATGAAGCTCCATTCGCAATACTAAAATGAACCCTTTTGCCCTCTCACGTGACAGTTGTAAGCATGACATTAACAGTTCACGCATTGAAACTTGAATACCACCAAGGCTTCTTTACACTACAATGAATGCCGCACCAGCTGGCAAGAGATCGCTTGGTAGGCCTAAAACCAGAAGGACTGAAAAAATAAACAAAGCTAAAAGCCGCAAATGGGAAAACAATAGTCCAAGATTGACTGAACAGGCTGTTCAAGACATGGAAAGATCTTAAACGTTTATAAAGTATTTATAAAACGAAACATTGATAAATAAAAATAAACCAACAAAGAAATAGCTAGTCAACAAGTTGTACGAAACCTTGAAATATAACGTTATCATTAATCACTTCAATCAACCAGCTGGGATTATGAATTCATTATTAAATGTTACGAGTTTTCCGTGAGCAGTCACCATAGTGAAATAGATTCTGAACAACCTTCAACCTCATAAAATTTCTTTTTTAAAACGTCAAAACTTAGAGTTTTCTGTTCTTTACAAATTATATATTACTAAATTGGTTTATTGATTTTATTACTAGATTGATTTTGTTGAAAAAGTGTTCATTATTAAAAATAAAAAAAATGTCAAATTTCTTTGACAAAATTTTTAATTTCTCAAGTACATGGTTTATATATACCACCTACTGTTGTTAAGAAAATAATTAATATTGATCTAACATTTGTAACAATAAGGTGATAATTAATGAAAATCTATTGGACTTTGTTTGTTTTAGCATAGTATTTTCTTCATATAATTTTAAAAAATATAGAAAATCACTAGACATGTTAACCGATACATGTAGTAAAAAATATTACTTCTTTATCTCGCTAAAAGTTTAATTGATTTAAGATTTTGTTTAACATGACTTGTAAAAAATTTCATTTGTACTACTGTACTACTGTACTGTTTATAAAATATAATTAATGAATATTTAGTGTTACTAATTATCTAAAGTACCATTGGACATTATTAAACATTGGTAAATGTTTTTACGGGAATGTATAAACTTATGTTCATTAGAATACTTTAGCCAAAAAAATTGTAATAAAATTAATTTAAGATGGTTCGGGTGGCAGAGAGGAAACAATAATCAGGAAATAGTATTAATTATTTATTATTATTAACTAATCAATAAATAATAAAAAATAAATAAATTTATATATAAAAAATAGTCTGACTAGAATGATTAACTGTAAATATGTAAATGTCTTTAGTTAATATCACTGATGTATAACACCAACCACTGTCCGAATCTCAGTTTTATGAAATTCTACACAGATTCCACAAAGAGTGTGGAAAACAAACTGAAGGTTGTCAAGAATGTGGGTGGACATATCGTGGCACCGAAAGAATAATGAGGCAACTGTTGGATTTTTACAGACACCTGAGAACATCATTTGGTTTTGCATGTAAATTTGTAATCTATGAGGGGTAACGGTACTACTTAAAAAACTATAAACCTCTAAAAATGGAAATTCGTTGTTGTTATATACTTTAATTACATTATTGCAATTACAATCATCGTAAATTTAGTCCATCGTTGTTATATATTTGCCTTTACATATTTTTTCCTTTGATGGAAGATTTCTGATTCGATACATGAAGGGCTTAGGGGACAGCGGTTTTTTGTAACGGCACTGTTTTTAAGCTATAAAAAATCCACGGCACTCTTGTTTACCAAAACGTATGGGTACAATTATCCTCAGAGCGATAGAATATAAATAAATTAAAGAAAAAAGCAGGAAGGAGTCGTAAAATAAATGATATATGAAAAAAAATAATATAAAATAGGCAATAATAATTAAATATAAGCTAAAATGAATCTCAGTAATGAATGGTAAAATTCCAAATATAAAAAAAAGAGTAATGAATAGCGGAATAATATGCAGAAGTAATAGCAAGAACTGTATACTTAAAATAAGAAATGAGTAAAAATGAAGTGTAAGTATGTTGCAATAAAACATCATATTTTTGGTAAAAAAATATTTTTTTATTGCACCATACTTACACCTCATTTTCTTCCCTGTTAACTGTTTTTTTATATTATTTTTTTCTATTGCTTTTGCATATTATTTAACTATTCATTACTCAAGTAGTACATTTCCAATTGTTCTACTCGTTACGTACTAGTTTTCAGTTCATACTCAATACATATGCCAAGTAAATAATCTAATGACAGTGATATTAATTATATATAATTTTTTTCAATCTTCATATGTTTCGCTAATGGGTTATCGGTTGAAACTTCTAAATATCTAAAAGATTGAATTTAAAAAGAACCGCGTTCTGATTATTTTCTCCAATATATTCCGTTATTGTTAAACATTTTGGATATGGTACACTAGAAGCAAACTTTTGGGGTTATTATTTATATAGCGGAAAGTGAGTACCTAAGACGCTAACTGTTATCCTTGGACAATAGCCCTGAGGATGACCAGACAGCCACACGATCCATAAGAAAGACAAACAGGAGGGCGCGTGCGGGCAGGTGCTCAGCCAGCGTGGGAACTGCTCCGGTCCTAGGCTCCCACAGCCGCAGCTGCCTCTCCAAGATAATTTGTCCGGCTACCTGATTAGCCGCTGAGCTTTACACTTCACTTTGCCCCAAGTCGCCAAAATATTATAATTCTATAACTTATATTGTCAATCGACTGGCTATTGAATAGTAATTGCCGGGACTGTCCTTAATGTAGGTCGTATTAGAATAATATGAAGTGGATTGGTGGGGGGTCAGTTCCGGGTTATACGGAAATGCTCTTTCCTCGAGAGTAAGCTCAAGGAAAAAAAAAAAAAAAAAAAAAAAAAAAAACTAAATTAACAAACTACATAGAAATATGTTTTCTTCATTATTGTATTATAATTGTATACGATCAGTACGTATTAATCAATAAAAAAAAAATTGGCAAATTTTTAAAAGACATAAATATTTTTCGTATTCATAATGTACTTATAAATATTTAAATATTTTTTATCGAGTAATTTTACTTACAGTAATAATAAATAGACTTATCGAACCCGGAAGTTGATTAGATCTCCAATCGTTGCCTACATACCTCTTTACACTTACTGAACCCTTTTAAGATCAAAATGTACAGGTTAAATCTAACACATTCCTATTTACGTCTTGGTGATGATTTGAAAGTTTAACTTTCGGTCCAGTAATTGTTTTTTGCCAAACCCAAAAACTTAGCATAAATGAATTATATTCATCAGTTACATGATAGGATGATCAATATCTATTTGATTGTGTAACGTAAGTAATTAAAAACATATCGATATAGTCACAGTAACCCATCGATATGATCAGTAGGCATTTATCAAAATCATTAATTTGCAACCATAATTCAAACACTGCTCTCATAAACTTTCGCATAAGCCACTTTTGTCAATTTGTCAAACGATATATTATAAATTCTATTTGGACCAAATATTCTATGCAATTAATTTTAAAATATTTAAGGCGTAGTTCTTTGTTTTACATAAGCGGACAAAAAAACATTTAGGAGGATTAAGATCTAAATTTATATTATAAATTTTTAAGAAATATTTCCCCGAAAAACATGTGAATCTGTGCTTGAAAAAAAAATACTTGAACAGTTAATTAGTAATTACCTAAGTGAAAAGACCCGAAGAAATAGTTTCAATTATAATTTCAGAGACAAATTTACTACTTAATATCATAGCTGAAGCATTACTATATAATGTAACATTGTCAGCTAACCAAATACCTTCAAAGTTACGGAATATGTTTTCATATCGAAGCAATGCCAAACTGCTAAAATATTATAAGTTGAAATTGGGATTTACTTGAAATCTTTACACTTTTCATGACTTAGAAGTTAAAATTTCATCGATCGGTTCAAAATTAAAGAAAAAGAAGAGGTTCTAGGAAAATTGGAACGGTGATTAATTTTTCTTTCTTTTGTAAGAAACATGTAAATTCGATGGATTATCAAAAAAGTTTAACATAGGTAGTTGAAGATCTTGGAAAAATAAATATAAATAAAGTTTTTTAACAATGCTTAGAAAACTTTACTCTTTGGTAATATATATAGGTTAGTTCCTTCGATCTACAGCAAACAGCTTCTGACCATTATCCCAATTCACTCAACATAATTTGCGATATAATTATATGCCATTAGAAGCAATTTCAACAACCAACATCCATTTCAGAACTGGATCGGTGTTGAGGTATCAAACTAGCGTATAATGCGCTGGAATATATATTAAATATGATTTTTATTTATTTATTTTTCTGAGATCGAATAAAATTCAATTCAGTCGTACGCAGTCTTTATCTAAACTGTAACTTTTTAGCGAGGAACTGTCAATAATTCGGGTTCACATTAATCAAACTTAAATTTAAGGCATGATACATTTAATTTAATTAAGCAACTAAAATAATTAATCCATTGTTATTGTTTGTAACACTCAGTTTTGAAGAAAATAGACCAAGGTTTTGTAAATAGGTTATAGGTTGTGGATGGGTTCAAGGGTACCGACGAACCGTTTTAAGCTTTGGAGGGTTTGCATGACCAATCTCGAAATTGATTATCTTCAGTCGAACGAGAGAATTGGCCTCTGCTTACACTTGGAAATTATTATTCTCTAATTGTTAATTTATTATTTAATATATTTTTATTGCATTTACTAATTATCCGTATGTTCACCAATAGAATTGGTATTTCATGTTATTCCAGAGAAGAAATGCATACAAATGGCATTTCCTATGCTAAAGAGGCAGGAACTGGACTTCTTTAAAGGCCACGAAAGCATGCATATTTATTATTATTGAATAAGACATCATTCCAGACCGAAATACCCGAGCGAAATACCTTTCAATACTGTTTTGAATAATTTTAAGGAGATAATTTAATTTGTACGAATTAGGTTAACGGGTGTTTATTTTCGTTTACGAATTCCTCTGTTTTATATCTCGTTCCACCTCTTCTTAATTTTATCTCGTAATCCTTTGTAGAGTCTATCGATGTAGTATAAGACTTGTTCAATAATGTTTTTGAGAGGAGGAAATTTATCAATGCCAGAGCAGATGCATTGCCAAAAAGGGTCATCTGATTTTGGCTTCGAATAAAGAAATAAAGGTTGCCAAAAGTTTTGTTATCTCCTGTCTATAATTTCTCCAAAAAAAGAATATATATTAAAATCCAGTTTGATGCAGCTGCATTTTTTCATCAGTGCCTTTTCTGGGCATAGCTTTCAGCAACTTAATTAAATGGATCTTGTTTATAAGTGCGTTTCCGTCATTAGCAGGAAATCTAATCGGTGTAATTCTCTATGAAACCTTGAGCCATTTTAATGATCTTATTGCGCTGATCATTAATATTGACTGAATGAAATCATTATTTCGCAAATACTGAAACGGTAAACGTTACGAATATTTTTCTATGAATCATATGCCATCATAATATGATCCATTTCAAACGGGTCGGGTTATTATTCAGTCTGTTAATGTAGTCGTAATTTAACATTTAGAGTTAAAAGATTACAATGATTAAAATCATTTAATTAACATGTCACAATTATTTTATCATAACCATAAAATGTTATTCATAGCAGTGTTATTATCCGGAATGATAAATTATATCTTGACAAAGTTAGTGGGCTTGGTAAAAAAAAAAATCTCCATCAGTTCCTTCCTCCTAGGTTCCTCAAGACCTGTTATTCTTTCTAGATGCTTTCACCAAATTTGATAGTTTAATCCTGCCTGCTAGCACCAAAAAAGACTGCAATTATTTGTACTTCTTTTTACGAAATTCGTACTCAATTTTTTTGACTTTTAGAAAGGGGAAATTTTGTCATGTTCAGTAGATTGAAATTAATACCAATGATACAAGATACAACGGTACTTAACAGTGCGCAGAAAAGTTATTTATTAAAACGAAAACAAATAAAAAAATGAATTAGTCACTTTATAAAATTTAAGAACCTATATATGAGGTGGAACAATATTCTTGCATTAAGTGAAACTGTGTTGGCTCGCCTTTCATAAACAAGTAAACGATGTAATGTGCATACAGCCACCTTGAAAAATAAATTGGCACACTTCCAAGCTGCATAATAAATTCTCACATAATACTCGAAGAAAAAATTATAGTAGCGAGGATGAAAAAAAGAAGAGAGATCAAGATTTAAAAAGAAAATGAATCAAGGAAAGTTCTAATTAATTCCAAAAACCTCTTATATTATTTGCAATAAAAAAAAAAAAAAGATACAACCCTTGGGAAGAAAAACGAAGACCAACTGGACCCGTTATGACTGGAACAGGCTGTCATGCAATTTTAATAACAGGAAGTTGGGTCCAGCTTGCGGAGTCGTCCTGGGAACTATTTTTCATGGCCTTAACCAAAATATTTTGACGAACAGGATAAGCGAATGAAGTCTTCTTGTAGGAATACACATTAATGGTGGTTATAACCTAACAATAATACATTATATCATTTGTATCTAATTTAATCGATGCGGGATTGTTGTTTGTTTATTGTTTAAACTGTTATTTAATGTCATATATGTTTGCCACCAAAAAATTATAAATATGAATTATAAGTAAAAGGACTAAAAATAATTCGGTCGGAGCCCTGAATATTCCCCATCGAAAATCACAAAAGAATAAGTTACAAACAACTAAAGGAGATACAATAGAGAAACAAACCGATGATCAAAAGCCGATCATCTGGTGCACTATTGTCCTACTCCCGCCAGGCTCTCGAACATTAGGGAGCGCACGCAACGCACATTGCGCGAAGCACACTCCGACAGACGCGATCACTTGCGCCCAGCGCAGGTGTCGGTCGCGTGCCTACAAATAGACAATAGTGGTGTACCCTCCTAGTGACTATAGATACTGCCCCCTATGTTTGTTACCCCAATGTTTCCGAATCCAGTCCAATAGGGCACTGTTTAACGCTTAACTGGCTGATAGTGGACTGTTGTCTGCTGAACAATTGAGAGTGATACGGAGGGTTGGAAGGAGTTTGAATAGTCCTTCGATTAACTTTGGATAATGTAGGTAATTATCAAGGTTGCTATTTACCAATTCTATCAAAATAATAAATTAAAACATATTAATGAATATTTTTCTATCATTAATTAGTTATAGCAACATGCATGCGTATCAAATTAAATATGTAAAAAACTTTTTACAAGCACTGTATAGTTTTCTCAATGTTTTTTATGTTTATTTTCTTTCTATATATATATCCTCTTAAATGTATTTTCTAGAAATTCCTTTAAAATAAATAATTACCTATGTTTCAGATTGAATAAAATCTGTTTTTCAACCGTTGAAATATGACCAACTAGGTTCCAACACGCAAAATCTGAATGAATATAAATCATCAAAATTGGATTAACGGTTCGAACGATTATGAGCGAATGAAAATTTGATTACAGATCAACAGAGTTTGGTCCTTGATGTTAGTGGTTGGTTAAAGTTAAAGTGGTTAGCGTTAAAGTTTGAGGAAATGTGCTTGGCACCACTGTGAAGTTAGCCATCGAAATACAAATCAGCTATTTATTTACAAAATATCTCTTTGAACAAGTATGAAACAGATTAATAGAAAAGAAATGTATTTGTTTTAAATTCTCATGTTTTTTAGAAGATAGATATTTGTTTCGTAAATTAGAGCTATATCCATTATGCGTTACTGTATTCGACATCCCTTCTTGTGTAAACATAGGACTCTCAGCTATATACAGTTTATGAAAAAATTTTCCTTTTGTAAGGTTTTTTTTTTTTGTTTTTTGGTCTCTGTAATCCTAGTGTCAACCACAGCTCTTCTACCGCTGTTGCGGCTAATATTATCGGAACATTTTTTAACTTGGATTGCCGTAAGATTAAGTAATTAAGCTAAGATATATTTGTACCTTTTTTGACAATAAAATTGATTTTTTATTACATTAATTATTTTTCAACAAGGAAATTTTAAAGATCAGTCAAGGGTTAAACTAAGGTGTATAGATCGGTACACGTGTTTGAGAAGAAGGGATTGTTTATATTCGGTGATCTGTGTGTCCTTTGAACGAGAGTATACTTGAAGATACTTTATATGGGTTGTGCAATTTTCAATAAATATTTTATTGAAAAAAATACCAAATTTTTTTTCATATAATTTTACTCAGTTCAACTCCTCTACAATTAAATATTCCACAACAGCTTGTCGATTCGTGCCAAATTGTATTAATTGATAGCACACTACTACTTAATGTTTAAAGTAAATACATACATACTTAAAATAATTTTACAAAAAATTCTCTTTTTCGCAAGAAACCAAACTCAACCCTGGCTTATTCCACTGTTATTCTCCCCATAATTTAACAAAATTGACTCACACAAACATGTCATGGGAGAAATTCAACCGCTTATTTGTATTCTATTATTTTATGGATTTAGTCAAGTTGTTGACCTTTGCATAAACTTCCTTTTAAATTAAGTTATCATTTACTCACAATTAGTCATGATGAGAACTTTAAACAGATATCACCACCTGAATTCATGCATATAAATTATATTTTTGTATATTGATCAGCATACATGACTCACATCACATAATCGAATGTGATGTTAAATTTAAAATTTAATTACCGGTTTCCGGACTGACACAAATTTCTGTTCCAGGGGAATATTAATTAAGATTCATAAACTCCTATTCCGCGGCGCGGGTTTAGGTTCACACGGTTCAAGTTGGAGAAGCCACTTTCACATCCTTTAGTTCATTAACATGGAAACTTGCCAGTCGGGGACACACAAAAAAGTTTTATAATCTTCACAAGTCTCTATCTAATGCCATTTTATTTAAATCTGATTCAAAATTATGTGTTTTAGAATTGTATCGATACATTTTTTTTCTTGTCTTGATAAGTTTTAGAAAGGGTTGTCTTTGCTTATTAACATATTTTTAAAATATTTTTCTGGTTAGTTCTCCATGTTATTTTCTTCTTTTTTTTTCGTACGCTCATTTTAATTTACATGTAACAGATAGACCTCATCTATTTCATATATATTAATACTATTTATTATTACAACTTTTGTATTAATGTCTTACTTACTATTATTTACTAATTAATATATACAAGTACATCATGAACATATACAAAAATTGCAAGCTCTTTTCATGACTGCTGTGTTAATGATGATAGTTTTCTAGTTGGTTGAGTTTCTAACGAGTACTTCGTAGAAACCTTTCGGGATTTTCCAATTACCTCAAAAAGTCGCAATTTAAAATTGAATCTAATTATTAACCCATATTATAGTTTAATATTGACAAGTACTACTCATTATTTTATTAAAAGACTATTATCTCCATATTCATAAAGAAGAAACATTCAAGTAAATATTATACTCAGAAGAGAATGAAACAATTAATATTATACAGATTGATTATTTAAGCTTTGTATTCAAATTTAGAAAATTTATAAAAAAAAATTAAAAAAATCAATGAAGTCGAATTATGAATCTTAAAAATATCTTAAGAAAAGATACAATTAAAATTTCCTATTTGTGTAAATTAATTTCCAAATTTTTTTTCAAGTTTTCTTTTTTCCTTTTTTTTTTTAATGTAATAATTTTCATTATTTAAACTTGGACTAGGCGTACATAATTAACTATTATGTTTTTATAGTTCAAGTTAAAACCATCCTTACTTCGGACATCATTATCTATTCTCATTTTCTAATCCATCTACAATGTATTTACATCAAATTTATTACTATCAATATAACATATACAAAGTTTATTATGGCAAATACATAAATTTGGGTAATTAATAATGTGCATTATCATGAATTATAGCTGGCTTTTTTTCAAAATGGTATGCCAATTCATGATAATGCACATTATTGATGGACTAAAAATTTGCATTAAAAACATGTATATGTAGTTGGAATAGATTATGAACTAAAATGACACAATAACTAATTATATACCCGTAGTGCAAATTTAATATTGTTTATTGTAGAAAGATGACTCGGGTGGCGGTAAAGAAAAGCACAAAACTAGCAGAAAAATAATTTATCTATTAATAACCCACTATATTTTGCTTTTCGTCACCTAGAGTAACTTCAAACAATCATCATAGACGGTCAACTAATAATATTCCAATATTAGTGTCATTTAGTCTAATTTGTAATGTAATACTTTATTTTCTAATAGATATTAGTAAATAGTGTTAATAGATCAGATTTCTAATACCAACAGAATTGATCAGATTAAACAATTAGGTTTATTGTTTTTAGAAAGTAGCTCATTAAGTTTTTTTTTTTGTTTGCTTAAACTCTAGGTGGAGAGATGAAGAGTTGATAATGAGGAAAATTAATAATTAAGAGATAGATCGATTTCTTGACATGTATTATACACCTCGAATGAAGCAAGTCACAAGGCACCTTTACAGGAGTCAGTTCGTATATTTTCAAATTTGTTCGTTCTTGGAAGAGGGTAACAATGAGTTTCAACTGCTGACAGGAGAAACATCTCACACCTTACAAGCCCGAGTGCATGCCTGACATTTGTGTAGAGTAGGTACCTAGACCTTCAGTTATGATTTACCAAAACCATACCTGCAGAGCACAGGGAAAGCAGCGTGCCATTGTGGCGTGAGGCATAGAGCACACGACGGCACGAGGCGAGCGCGCATGCTCGGCCGGCGGGAGAGCGCATGCGCCGAGGCCGTGGGAACCAGGAGCAGGTGTGCCTCCGCTACCGGATTACACCCACCGTCGCCGATTCCTTTTTTATTTCTTCTTTCTCTTCTTCCTACCTTCATTTTTTCCTTTCTTTTTTTTTTACCGCTACCGTCCCTAATATAGCCTTAACTGAATTTATAAGCAGGCCAGCGGCTAGCGTTCGTGTGAGTGTGACATTAAAAGGATACCAGCTGATTAGTAACATTTCGAAAGATTGTTCCTAGAGATTAATAATTTCTCTTAGATGATTCCAGCCCTCGAACATGCTTGTTAAATTCACTATGCCCATTTGATGACACTTTCTCTCCGCTTATTTAACTTCTTAATGTGGGTATAATGATTAGTAGGTCTCTTTTTAATTTTTTTTTTTTTTAATTCCTAGTTTGTACCATCTACTTAAAGGAAATAAAATCAGAAGTAGCCATTCATACCACTAGGATTCAGGTGGGGGTGTACCGCTCTTTTGAAGGTGAAATTTTTATTTTATTTTTTCTTGAAAATCGTTTTCTATTACGTATACAGGGAGTTTTATTATCATCTCCTTAATTAAAAAAAAAAATGAATTCAAAGTGTATTTGTCCATATCGACATTTTCAACCAACGCCTGTACGGAATTCATTTTAATAAATAATCCCATTTATCTAACCGATAATGTACTACAACAACAAATCCAATGCATTTAGTGTTTTCATTTTTATAGGAGTGGATTGGGAATTTATCGATCCTTTATATAAGTATATAGAATTCTACTTAGTACAATGGTACACCCTTCCCTTTAACTCTAATATTTCATAGATCCGTCTCTATTTCAAACTTAGAATATTCATTTTTAGCCATTTTACTGCTTCAATTGCCAAATATACAATAAAGGAGGTACTGATGTAACATTACTGGTACATCGTAGCATAACAGTTTTGATTTTAAAAATGCAGCGATACTAGAAAATCATGAAATAGTTAAAAAGTATAACATTAAAAGGGGCCATATATATAATACAATATATTAAATATACGGTTAATTACAAATCTGAAACAAAGATAAATACAAATGCTAATATCATAAATAAATAACAGATACTATAGTGATTGATAGTGAATAAAATTACATGAAGTACTGTACATAAGATAATATTTTAACTACCGGCAAAATTGAGATTAAATATTTTTATTAGTGGAAATTCTTTATAATTTGAAAAAACTTGTTTTTTAACTAATTTCATGTTTATGGCTAACAACAGCTTCAATACATTTGTATTTTTTAGTAAACCTGATTCCTTGAAAACTTGAGAGTTATTTTCAATTAAAAGAAATAATCGGAACGACTAAAAGTTAGTCGAAAATTTAATAAATTTTGACATTTTGACGAACAGGTTTTTTCGTACCCTTCATTAAAATAAATTACTACATCATACTTATATATTGCATGACGTGCATATGTATAATATATCTGCATGTGTATAATATTTTTACAAACAAAAAACTTAGGAATGGTATTTATCTGATAAAATATATTTCATAAAGTTGAATAATGTTCTATAATTTAAATTCATCGTTTATGAAAGAATGTGTCTGAAGGACATATCAATTATAAAATCATATCATATTTAACTATGATTTAATTAATTATTTGGTGGAGAATTGACGGTCGTGATGACGCCACTATAAATAAATAGCTCAATTATGATAACGGTTTCTAACGAGAAATTGAATTCTCAAACGGATTGTATTCTTTACGTTTGTTTAATTTCCAATTTGCACTTTAATTGTCGACACCGTAAAAAAAAAAAAAAAATGGTTTTAGGTTTTGACGGATTTAAGCAAGCAGTTTTATCGGCAAAATCACTTGTGGAAAATCTTTTTAAAATTAGATTTTCTCTGAGAATTCTCTGATGAAAATATCAGATTCAAAATTCAAGTATGCTGAAGAACTGGTTGGAGTTACAAAGTAGAATTTGCTACCAGGAGAAACTATATTCACCATACCTCAAATCATCTATGTTTCATTTAAAAATTTTGAAAAATAAATAAAAAATAAAAAGATCGGAACAATATTTTAATTGTAATAAAATTATATATTGACATAATCATGTAATGACAGACAATCGGGAAATAGAAAATTATAAATTAGCCAATAGAACTAAAAAAAATTAATTTGAAATAAAAATCATTCATTTTCCTGGAGAATTATTTTATGTTGAAATAAATATTTATAAATCATTATATAGTTGTTTTGGGGATAAAACTTAAATTGATAAATTAGAAACTGGAAAAAAAAGAAAAACAAAAAATAAATTAGCAAAGATAATTAAAAAAAGAAAAAAAAAGAAAAGCAACTTTCGAGAGCGGATATTACCTCATCTTCCTTGAATGTCTACCTCAAGCCTTTTATGTATGTTTCTAATAAGGTCCACAACCTCTTACATGATTTGCTTCCATGCCTTCACTTTTCTGTGATCCTGTAAATTCTTAATTCATCTACCTAGAGTCTGTCAGGTTTCACCAAGAGATTATCTATAGTATAAAATAACTAGACCATCTTAAATTCTTGATTTCTATAATTAGTCTAATCAAATTTATTAATTAACCTGTAGAATACAAAAATATATATAATAAAATTTAGATTGGCTTACGATGATGTTTGACAATCTATAAGGTAGTAAAAAATAATCTAAATATTTATCACCAGTCACATAATAATTGAATATTATTATAAATAATGCCCTTTCAAACAACAACGTTTCAGTTCAATGTTTATCCGATATCAGTTTCAATTGAGTGCTTTTTGTTTTTTTAATATTACTTCCAATTCTTCCCAATTATATTCATGATTTGCATAACATCCAAATGTTGTACTTAGATATACACAGAGCTAGGCTGTTAAGGAACGTGGGCGAAGAGATGTAAGTAAATTAATTGACTCCATGGAGACCAGAATAATTTATTTTTTAGAGAACTAGGCCCAATAATCGTAAAATACAACGGAGAATAGAATTAAGGTTTAGAGGGGGAGGGGGAGGGAGGAGATTCTTCCCAGGACTCCTTTATGGTCCCATAATTTCCCACAACTACCTGCCTCTTCCTCAAGGACTCTTACAGGTGCCTGTGACCTAAGATCCTATAACAGCTTCGATCTGGAAGCCGTGGAGTACCTGCTGCGATGTCCGTTAGACAGCTAACTGTCGTGTATAGTTCACTACCTGGAGACCATCAAGACGTTTGACGTCGCCGTTAATCTATGGAAAGGATCTTTACACGTTATGGCTGGAGTACAAAAACAGATTTCTTAAGGTACTCCCACCCCTGCTGCTCTGACGGTTAGGGATGAGATAAACGCACCCAGACAAAACCGCCACATAAAACCCAATCAACCACATATTGTCTTCTCTTTAAGCCTGTCTCTAAGTTATATTATATACAATATAATCAAAATACTATATATTAAGCATAGTATTTTGATTATATTGTATATAATACATATTATATACAATATAATCTGGATACAATATACTTGTAATGAAAAATGGATTGTAAACAATGTCTCAGCATTTTTTCTTTTTTAATTCCTTAAAGTACTATATTAATAAATCATTTCCTTTTTAATGTTTCTCATGCAGAATAGATTGGACGACTATTTTAAATGCAGCTTAAATATGTATTATTTTAACAAGATGCCTAAGCCACTTAAGTTAATTTACAAAATTTGCCAGATTTAATCATTAGACTCATAAATAAAGGAAATTATAAGACCTAGAGATCGGTTAGCTTAGCGAAGATACTCATGCAGCTCGCTTAACTCTAAATTCCACGGTGATTGTGATACGATCTACTACCGTAGAAACTATGTATTGCTTCAATGGCAGCATATATACTTACATAATATAAGAATCTGCTTGATAGTAAGTAGTACTATCAAATATCTGCGCTTAGACGTTAGCTAACTATCACATTTAATCGTCTTAACAGTGAACTGTTTATGACTTATAAACATATTTCCTATTTATTATTAGCCAATGGTGACAGTTATTGTATGAAGTGCACCTTCAACTTAAGCCCAGGCGCTACTTCATTTTAGAATGTGCTGGTTGTAATTTAAGTGAAAGAAAATAATTCTATTGAACCTTATAATTGGCGGTTGACACAATAATTTTATTATTAATAATATAAATTAAGATTCATTTATTGATAGATATTACAATCTGTCACACAGTTGTGGGCAATAGGTAATAGTGATGAATGATCTCATACATACTAAAATTAAAATAAATAAAATAAATTTAAAAAAAAAACTCTCTTAAAATATACACAAACAAAAGAATAGACAAGATGAACATATACACAATAATTAGCAAAAATATTTATTATTATCAGGATCTAAGATCAATTCTTTAGGTGTATAACAGGTCTCAGACATGAATAATGTTCGATAAATAAAGAAATGAAGGTAAGAAGAAGTTTTAAATTAAAAAGTTTTGGTGACATTCATCTTAAAAGAGTCGTCGATCTTTTAATTGTTGGTTCCGAGATGGATTTAAATTATGGAAAATGAGGGATTTTTAGTTGAGATGTAATCATTATAAGAGGGCGTAAATTGTAGTTTTTGTCAATATGAAACAAGAAAACCAAAGCCATGGTATTAGATCTTGAAATTTTCTTTTTTTATTTTGTCTACCTCTATGATGTATAACTCAAAACATCTGATTGCACTACTCAGGATTATATTGTGCTACATTTACTTGGTTTTTTTAAATCGTATATAACATTTAAAACAGATAAAAAGGAGGTAGCTTGATCATTTTTCCAAAATGATTAGCAACGGTTTCTGCTAGATATTTTATTGGGGACATAGTTACGTCAGAACTGGAGAACAACGAATTTAAACGACACGTCGAAATATATGCGTAAAGTGTAAAGAATAAAACATCCTCTGAAAAACTTTAATAATCTATATGTCCATGGTAATCTCCATATTTAGAGAAAATTAAAATATTATACTTCAAAATAATAAAAATCAACATCTAATATAACAGCATTATATTTAATACTAATTAGATATTTTGTATAGCCTATTAACTATTACAGAAAAATTTAAGAAAGTGATACTTACACAAACAAAGTGAAATTGTCACTAACTCAAATTTCTGGGTTTCAAATTATACAGAGTTATAAATTATGGAACAATGAATTAAATTTAAAATAACAGATTTATTGTATGTTTAAATGGACAAAAAAATAGTAAGAACTTATATATCGTCGGTCCAAATTTAATGCGGATACCAAAATTTATTAACCTTGGTTTATAAACGTATTTTAACAAGGTTTTCTATTCTCTAAATCTGCAACCGTAATTCAAAATATTTCTTCTGGAAATTTTCAGATATGTAACTTTCAAATAGTTTCATCAACAATCTTAACTACTATTTGTTTTAATGATATATTTTACTGTCAAATATACTTCTTGTATTCGAACATAATGTAATTATTAATTCAAAATTAGATGAGTACTAGTAAATTTCCATTATTTTTTTTTTACATTATATGGTTTTATTACTAACATGCTGTAAAACAATATAGAGCATATTGTACTGATGCTTCGAGAATGTTTAAAAGATAGTTTTCATATTTTATTAATACAATATACGTCAAATTCTTTAAATGATTTAAAATAACATGTAGAATAAAGCATTTTGCACAATAACTCCACTTGTTCAGGATTATATATCACAACAACTTGAAAAGTTATTAAACTTCCTACTAAATTTGGAAATATATATATATTTTTTTTTTAATTAAATATTTTTCCTTACATTAGAACCTCATTTAAGGACCATTTGTTAATGACACCTAAATGCTCCACACCCTATGAGTTAAGAGTTTCTTATATATATAAGATATTCATCTTTAATCAATCTAACAAAATTTAACATTAATTTCGAAAACAATAAAGTATGAATACAAACACAATGAAAATACAATATAAAGGCAACAATCAATTACCTACTTTAATATTGTCATATGAAATTGGTTTAATTTTATATACTTTGATTTAAATGCCTTGCTATCATTCTTTAATTTACTATATTGCACTTAATGAATTTACTTCAAATTACGAATTTTTCCTATTTTAATTTAGCTTGATATTTAATTAACAAGATTAAAATAATTCATTGTAATAAACACAGCGCGACAAATAACAAATGGCTAAAGACTATGATGTTGTAGGGCTACAAAACAGAATAAATTTAGTTTGTAATGATTGATTAATCCGTATTTTGTCGATAAATAGGTATATCTATAAATTTTGCAATTTACTAATACAAAAACCTAAATTAGAATACTAATATCTGTGTATCTGATTATTGCTTACATTTATGTATCTAGTTACTATTTATGTCTATGTATCTATTTATTACATTATTATCAATCCCCATTATCGTTTGTTTAGATTAATTAATTATACGTTACACTTTAGCCGAACACTAATGATACCTACTTAGCTACTCTATGACCGGGCAGAACATTATCGCATTAGACCACCGATCGCCACTCGCCAGTTAACCTCCTCTATTATTCCCAGAGGCATGGTATGGAATTAGAGGGTCCATAATTAAAACTATTGCTGCTCTTGTTTAGAGCCATCTATTCAATTGCCATGACTTTAGTGTGGGAAGAGTTTTCCACAGTTTAGGAGCCCTTATTTAGTATAAAACGAATAACTAATTCCAATAAATTTGGTAACTTAATGACTCCAGCCATTCAAATATTTCTACCCACTTTGTCAAATTTATTTAAAAATCCGTCAGCTTAAGTTAGAGAATTTCCAGTAAATGTACACGACACAAATAAAAATGTATAATTATAGAAAAATTATATTATTTATTTTTTTAAACTGTTTTAAATAATATTATTTATCTATAAAGTATAATAAAATATCTATTAATTGATTATTACGAACTAAATTAATTTTTTATTGTTGCAATAAAGCATCAGTATTTAGTCATTTGTCATCTGTCACACTTTAGAAATTGAATTATGATAGCATGGCATATAAATTTTTAAAAAATATGATATTGTATAAAAAGAACTTTTAATTATTACTTAGATAATTTATTGTAGGCTTTATGTCGTATTTTATTTGTTTTTAAATATTCATTGGGTTTTTTCATTACATTTGTATTTATAATTTTATTTTTTTGGATATAACTAATGAATTTTGTTAATTGATTAAAAGAATTTATGGAACTCCTAATTTGTAAGACATAAATCATTTATGTGTGTTTAATGTGGTTCTTATATCGGATTCTAATATAATGAAAAGACAAAAAATCTATAAAATAAAACCATTTAATATATAATTAATAATCTTTCCACATTAATTCATTGTAAATTATTTAAAGTATTATACTACTATTATATTGATTAAATAAAAAAGGTATGCTATGGAAATGGGAAAGAAGCACCGAAACATCAGCTAACATGTTTAATTATGTATATTTAATTGGAAATTAAAAATAACATTGCATTTGTAAAAATTTATTATTCCAATAAGTGAAATTATTTTAATTGCTAGTAATATACTATCAGATGATAAATTTGAAAAGAATCAAGTAGTTAAAATAGTTGAAGTATAACATTAGTAAAGTTAATCTGAAAATATATAACATGCAAAACATACGGGCAATTTAATATGTTATAAGAATCATTAATTATGATTGTATGATGTACCAAAAGGACACTTCCTCAGTCCCATGATATCTCCCACATACGTGATTCGTACTGGACGTTATAAATTCCGGGAGTGCTGATGACAGATATACAGATATATATTGTGAAGATCCACCTGTGTAGAGATTGCGGCCACCTGCCTGGCGTTCCCACGCTCCGTTCCCACGGGCAACACCTGTTCTCCCAATCTGTCTGCTGCCGTCACCTCTGCCGGGTAAACAGTGGCGGCTGGCGTCCGTTAGCGGATCGCACGAGGTCGCTCGCTCACAATGTTGTCACGGCGACACAGGTCGCACCGAATCTGTCCGCCATTGGAGAAAAATAGTAAATAACATCATTAATCAACAAAAGAAACGAAACGCAAAAATTAATTTAACCAATTCTGGCTAATTTGATGTTTTGAGCAGAAATTCTTGCGTCTCAACCTAAAACCATTTACAGCCATGCTCTCTCCTAACCCGTTCTCATCGAAAAAAAAAATTGTTCTCTTATATTTGGGAAAAATTAAATTATATGAAAGTCCCAAAATGGATGCTGCTTATCTCTCTTTCCATTGGAAAGTGGACAACAAATGTTCCATTATTTATTATTGCTTGTATTAATTTTCCGGAAATATAATACTTTTATGTATTAAATAATGTGATACATCACATAATGATGTACAGCGTACCTCTTGTAAATTAATCATCATTCCTAATCGTTGATTTTTTAAAGAAACTTTAATAAGTGCTTCCATTGCCATTCTCAAAAACGATTATAGAAAAAAATGAGAATGAACTGCAATGAAGTTTTTAGAAAAAATAAGAGCAAACTAACTTTTATTTAAAAATTTTATCTTTTATATCGTGATAAGAATAATAGGTAATCGATTTCTCTACAGAGAGCCGGTGGTGTAAAAAGTAAAAGAGCAATGAATATTTTTTGTTGTTATAGTATCCAGAGAGGGCGAGGAAAGTAGTATATGTCAAGAAATGACCAAAATAGGACGTGTGTTTTAAATTGAATGGACCATACTACAAAAAATTGCTCCCAGAGCAAATTCAAGGAATTAACAATGGAGAGCGTTAAAAGTAGTATAAGTCAAAATTTCAAAATGTTCTACAGCTTGTATAACACATAACTTATTCCGGCCATTTTCTTATTTATAGATATTAGTTTTACCGTCCATAGGGAAAAATTGTGGTATTAAAAAATTTAGAAATAAAAACAATTTGACATTAATTTTTATAACTGGTATGGAATTTACCTTTATAGCTGTGTTTGTTTGTATTTAATAATGTAAATTAAAGGAATTATGCAATGAGGTCAGTGAAAGCAATGGAAGCAAAGCAGATTTGGCCTTCAAAAAATCCTTGTGAATGGGCCGTAGCGTATCACCCTCAAATGGCCATTATCTGCACGGAACCATGCCTACCAATTTGAACATCTTTGATTCATAGTCAATCTCTTGAAATTGCTTCGCCAGGCACGAGATGTTCTCGTATTTTAATCGTCAGGTTTGCGAATTAAATTATACTTTTAATGATATTCCATCGGCATCAAAAGGGTAGCGAGGAAGTCTTTTATTACAAATTTTGAAATTCAATCAAGTAGATATGTAAATTGATTAAAGAGTATTTAGTTACTTACAGCCCTACTTCGGACCATAAGTGGTGTTGTACATATTTTACTAGTTTAGTTGATAGTGGGAGACCATCAGCCTTTCCAGTTTCTCTTGATTTCCAATTTTTTTCTCTTCTGAAGCAACGTGTAATTTTATCTCAAAAATCTTCGCTAATGTCTTCGGGGATCTTTTATCAAGCAAGATTGACGTGCCTAATCTGCAAGCACGAATTAAGATAATCATCATGGTTCATTCTCATTTAACTGTTCCCAGTGTTTTGAGCCTGTAGGATTTTGTTTTTAGATGCTTGTGCGTATCATTAATAATAATCACAAATTTTAATTATAATCATTAGTAGATTATAATTGTAATATATAATTAAGATTCTAAGAAAGCAGTGAGTGGTCTTTAGTTTTTAAGATATTGTCAATTACTTCGCGAACTACAATTGATATCAATAAATACTTTCATCAAAACCAGTTTACAATTTTCCACTCCTAGTTACTTGTAGTTGATAGGCGCAGTGACTTGCACTATAGCAAATCCATCCTCGTCTCGCTGACTGAAGCTCAGTCTGATGGAAGATATCACGCTATAAACTCTATATTTATCAGTTTTATTATTATATTTATTATGAAGTCAGTCGTTGATTACATAAATATAATTTGTTTTTGTTGGTTAACTTTTTTTCTCTTACATTTTTAAATTAAATAACAATAATTTTTTTTTTTAATAATGTACCTTTGTTTGTGACTATTCACTGTGAATAGTCACGTTCAGGGGTTTTAGCACGTTATATACTTGATATAGTCTTTTACAAGAGAATATATCTCCCCCCTCTCCTGAAATCATCAGTTGTTGAAAGAAAGTCAAACAGTTATATAATAAGCATGCAAGGCCGATCTGGTAACAATTAAATATATATAAAAAGAACTTTTATTTAATCGATTAATTGTTGAGTGGCTAAAACTATAGATTTACTATGTTTAAATACAGACTATGTAGCAAAATACTTCAGAGCAAGGAACTGCATGGCGTTAACTCAAGATCAGGTGGCGAGAAGATCGTTGATGGAGGAACCAGAGAATCCGACTTGAGTCTTAGTGAATTGAAATAAAACATCAAGTGTGTTAGATGTAAATTTGGAAATAACGAACGACCACTCTCATCCCTCTACCAAAAATATTAACAAACCAATGAGGAATTGGTGAATGATGGGCCTCCCTTAAATCAAGTTTCCCTCTGCACAATATCCCCTCATGTAATTACCCTTGTCACAAGAAGTCAATGGGTTCGATTACAATAGCACCTGTTATCAGCGTGAATTAGCCTAGGGGAAGTTGGGGCACGTGCCTCCCCAAGTGGGGTGTCGTGAGTCAGGAAGTGGGGAAGTGCGGAAGTAGGGGTGAGCAATGAGCTATTAACTCTTTGGAGGGTATGTCCCCACAACACGTGGAGTGTCCTCCCCTCAATGATACCGTATCAATCGCCATTACATCTCCCCTCCATAGTTCACCTGTCCGGCCGTAGAGCTGTTCGCCACATTGTCGGCTGTCAAGCCTTTTGTCCAGGGGTCATTGTACCATCGCCGATAGAAATGAAGATGGGTCCAGTCGGAAATGAAGATGATACAACAACTCGGTGAAATAATGTAACAAAGGTAACATTCCTTGGTCTCCGTTTGGTAGATTAGTCAGGCACTGAATACCTTCGAGGCGTGTGAATAGAAGATTAGAGGCTTAACGAATCATTTTCTCATGGTGTTTTCACTAAAGCATTTATTATAAACTAACATTGATTAACACATTACTGTTAATTGACTAAATATATTTTAAAAACTCCGATAACCTTGTTTTAAGGCCAGCGCCTTCGACTTCGGGGTGGGAAGTATAGATTTCTGGTGGATCTTAGTCTTTGTTTCTAGTCAGTAGCAGAAATTTATGTGGTATTCTACTTTACTAATGTGTTCTATAATATAGTATAATACTATAATAAATTCTAGAATTTTTTTCATATGGTTCTAAACCAGGGGTGACAAACCGCAAATGAACAAGGCGCATCTTTCCGTTCCGCAAGATTCATCACACTTTTACAACATATATTTATTTTAAATAGCCAAGGTAGGATATATTTTTAAAAAATGCATTACTTGTGCATCTAAATATTTAAAATTAACTTTAATTTTAAAATAATATTCTGATTACTATAAGAATACAGATGTTAATTATATTTATGAGTTTTGAATAAGAATTCTAAATCTAATAAAGGGATATATAATTTTATATGCGACCCTCGAAGTAATGAGGCATTTCTTAAGTGGGTCTTAAGATCAAATGGCCACCCCTTTTCTAAACAACAGGGTTTTCTCCAGAAATATATCTTGATCTAGTTCAACAGATGCATTCCATTGCATTATTTAATTTTTATTTTAAACTGTGCACTAATAGTTTAATAATAAAAAAACACAAAGATAACCAATTAGTAGACTATTTCTAAGAATCTGACGTAGTACTTTTCACTTCCAATGTGACGAAAGAAAATAATACCAAAAGCATCGCGCACATAGCTGTCACCCAGATTCATTCCCATAAACCAATGGATCTACTTTCTCCCTCAGAAAGAGATAATGCAGTTTCACGGTAACTATTTCCGTGAACTACGTGCAGTAACTGCGACGAAGCGGCAGGACGTCGCGTTTCGGACACGGTCACGTTAATGGCGACACGTACGTACTAGATTTACTCTGCCCGATCAGGTAGCGATACCTCATTGCCCCAAGGCAAACATAGTGATCTCTTTCGTGACGGTGGTGAGCATCCAGGTGATCTTCATAGAGGTCTTTATCGCGTCTACTTTCCATTTCGCACCTGTTCCTGAATTGTTTATTAAATTGAATTAACGAATTGGAATTGGAATTCTATAAATGTTAATTAATCCAAGTTCAGTTTATCTCAAGTAAGTGAGTTCAAATAAAGTAAGTGAGTTGATCAAATTCCTTAACTGTTTTAATGAAAAGATAAAATGATATTGCTTTTTTTTCATACCTCATAATTTAATTTAATTTACCAAGCAAATACAATATATCAGAGGAAAGTATACATACGACAAATATATTGTATTATAAAGCTGGTGTATTTTTCTTCTTTCTTACCTCAGAGTAACTTAGTATGTGACTTTCTCTTGGTCTAGGAAAGATACTTGGAAGAGGATGTATACAGACTGGTTTTTTTCCCTTGAATTCTTATCACCAAACCCCTACAGTTTCCTATGTACTCGTTGAAAGTGTGATTGCTGGAGTGAAAAAGTTCTAAAGCGTCGGAGAGACTTAAGTGTTAAGTGTCCTTTTAGTGTGGCCTTGACTGACAAACTTTTTCGAATGAAAATAATTCAGATTGTTTCTTATATATTTAAAACCGGCAAAAATCATTATTAGAATTATTATTTAATTAATACCTTAGTGAATTTTAAATTTCTACAATCATACTTAATTACTGAATTTTTTTACTGCCACAACCATAATTTTTAAGTTCATTCATTGAATGAATATAAAAATAAACCCTAAATTATAACAATTATTATTGTTATGACGACCGCTTAATTTTAAACATCATCAACATCAACTTAAGCATTAATTAATATAATATTCACTCCTCTCGCACCCCACTTCTGTCTCATGGTTCATGATTACTGAAATTCGTTCTAATAGATATTTAACAACTGTAATCCATCAATCAATCCGTTTAAAGCGACCATACTATCGACCGTACAAGCTTGAAGTAATTCTGGAGACCAGATTAACGATAAATGGAGAGTTTTAATCCATGATTAAAAATAGATAGGCAAAAAATTACGAAGTAGAGCTTAGAAACCGTATTTATTCTTCTTAGTGGAATGCAAAGAAAATTTTATTTAAATCAAGTATTTCCAGCCTGCAGGAATATAATTCATTGTTGAATTAAATTGATTTATTTCATAATTTGACCATAACCAAATAGAATCCTCTTCACTGCTAGACGTTTCCATAAATATAACTTTTGAATGGCAAAACATTTTCTCGTAATATGATTAGTAATAGGAACCACTTAAAATGAGATATATTCAGAAACAGGCCAATTTCAAGTTACAAAGAACGTAGAAGTCCTTTCGAAATGAATTAACAAAACATTCGAATTTACAAAACAATTCTCATTCTTTCATCTTACAAACTAACTGTTCCTATTTAACCACAACAATACACTCTATTATTTGAAAACATATTAAATGCAGGAAATTAGCCGCCCTTTGCGTGGTCGGGATCTCACGCCACCAAATATCGGTATCCCTGTTCACAAAAGAAAACTATCGAGTGATCTTAAATGGGTTATCAGGGGAAGTCACCCTTCTCACGCTAACGCACGAGAATAGCCTTTTGTAACAGACACGATGGTGGAAATGGCTTTTGCATGGGATTTGGTTTGCATGATTTCTGTTGGCTCAGTATGTGCGCAATGAAGGATTTGGATAAAGACATGGCATGCAACAAATAGCGCTTTATGTACCTTTCTCCTCTTTGGACAACCTATTATGCAAGTGATGTCTTGATACAGCGTCCGTTATTTACGATTACATGACGCCTTTCCGACCAACTTAATCTCCCAGTACTATTACAAGATCCTTTATCATTTACTGAGCAAGTTGGCCAAGTGTCTTTATATTATTTATAATCAAAAAATCACAGATGATTCCAATTGGTTATAAAGCATTAAATACAATACTGATAATCCTGAGATAATATTAGTTGTATAGTGTTGTCTTAATTTGGTTTTGAACCATTAATTTTTATAATCTCATAAAATATTAAGTGTTTTCAACAATTTTAATGGTGTGATAAAAAAGCAATGTATAATAAAACAAGAAGATCTTGTGTCATCGGATCTTATGAAGTAGATTTTAGTTTGAATTTTTTTTGCATGATTTGCATGATAATAAACATATTGCCGGAATTTTCGGTAGTCTTAATACTGCGTTTTAGTGAAAATTCATTTCTTGATCATTTTACTGACTCTTTTTAATAAATATGTTATTTTTTTTATCAATGCTAATTTTTTTTTATCTTGGCTGAAGTTTGAACTTATATCCTTTAAGACGAACTTATGTGATCAGGGTAGTAATTGTATAAAGCCTTTGGCAACCTTAAAATATATATGTACTCGAATATATTCTAGAAATATACCCTTAAACTTAGATATATATAGGGTGTTTTTTTAAGCCCGATAGAACTTGAAATTGTAAAAAATAACACAAAAAATTAAATTGTAATCAAAATTTTTTTTTTATTCGAAAGATCAATACGTGACATTAACATTTGAAAATGATTTCGGGCATATGGGCACCGCGGCTGTTCTTGACGAAGCGCATTCTGGACGTCCAATTTTGGGCCACTTTTTCGAGCACTGCTGGCCGTATGTCACGAATAACACGAACAATGCTGGCCTCCAAGGCGTCAATTGTTGCTGGTTTATCAGCATAAACCAGTGACTTCACGTAGCCCCACAGGAAATAATCGAGAGGTGTCAAATCGCACGACCATATGCGGCAATTTTGCTTATTAACAAACCCGTTAAGCCAAAAATGCGCCTCATCGCTGAACACAATTTTACAGAATGCGCTTCGTCAAGAACAGCCGCGGTGCCCATATGCCCGAAATCATTTTCAAATGTTAATGTCACGTATTGATCTTTCGAATAAAAAAAAAATTTTGATTACAATTTAATTTTTTGTGTTATTTTTTACAATTTCAAGTTCTATCGGGCTTAAAAAAACACCCTATATATTCAAATGTAGAGAGTAGCGACATCTTTTGGAACTATAACTAAACTTACAACTGCTTCAATCATTACTCGCTAGGTAGCAGCACAATATAGACCGAGGAATCAAAATACCTTATATACATTTTATTTTTACATAATGTTGTTTGATTTTTATTTAAATTAGATTAATTTAATGAACAGAAATCATGCATCAGCACATCAACAAATCTATCAGTAATCATTTGACCATATGGTTTTTATATGTAATTAAATAAAGCACAACTAATTAAAAAAAAATTATTTATATTTAAAAATTTAATGCTATCTAATTTGTATATATATAAATAGTTGACAGTACAACTTAAAATATGAAGAAGATGGTTAGGGCTGTGGTCAAAAAAGAACAAAATAGTTTTCAACTATTTAATGTCCCAAACTACTACCTTAAACTATTTTATTATTTTTTTACTGCAACCCTGACCATCTTCTTCATATGTTATCTAATTTCAATTTATGATTGCCTAATTTATTATTACATTGCCTTACCAATGAGCTACCCACTCCCATATTTTAAGAAAATAATACTTAATATTATTTACTATACTTAGTTATTATAATATTAGGGTCTCTAAACATTTTGATGGTTCATCCTGTACCAAGCATCCTCCTTCTGGCCATCCCTGGTCATTGAAAGTTAATAGAAAGCAAATTAAATACAGGACTATATTATTAGATAAAATGGTGCTCATTAAAAACCATATGTTAAATTTAGAAACTATATGAACATCAATTTAATATTTTCTTAACAGTAGGGTTTCATTTAAACTAATATGTTTATTTTGAAATGATGTGCTAAGTGCTGTGATACGATAAGTGTTAGTAGTTTCTTCATGTCAAAGAAAATGACATTTTTTTTTTTTACATACAGAAACTGATGTTTTTAATGAGTACCATTTCTTCCAATAATATAGGCTAGTACATAATTTCCTTCAAATGACCAGAGATGGACAGAAGGATGCTTGTTACAGGACGCACCATCCGAATGTTTAGGGACCCTAATAGGGTCAAAGTTTTACAGGATTACAATTTTATGGTGGAAACTATATTTTTGTGGTATTTCAATTGTGGAGGACTTTCAAACTTGAGAGTAAGAAAAAAAGACTTTCAGTTTCTCATAAAGGAAGGAGTACATGGATCCTTTTTTTATTACATAAGTGAGGATGGCAGTATATGTTTTTAAGATGTCGGCAAGCATCATCACCATTGGAGGGAGATGAGTATTTCCACTGGGGGGAGGATGAGTATTTCTGCTTCTAACCAAGCCCCTTATGTTAGAAATGACCAGGAAGGAGAACAATAAAAAAAAAAAAAAAAAAAAGAGAAGTAATACCAGTTTTGATATTGTAATTCTTTACTTTTTGTATGGTTCTTAATAAAATGAAATTTAAAAAATAGTACTCGTCATCAGTTGATGTTGGCTTAGTAGAGTTCATGTTTCTATGCATAGAAAGATCCTCTCCTGGTTTCTTACTTTAAATTCATTTTCTATATGGCATTGAGGTTTGTGCCTCCACTAAACCTTCAAGTTCCTCACGTATCCAATCCTTACAATGCAAAATCCTTCGTAAAATCCTAAATGCTCCCTATTTTGTCACAAATAAAATCATCCACAAAGACCTTAATGTTCCATTGGTAACCAATCTAGCCTGAACCAGATATCAATCCTTCCATTATAAACTTCCTAACCACTCAAACCCATTAGTTTCTAATCTTACTTCCTCTTTTATTCCGGACAATCCTCTGTGGTGTCTGAAAAGAAGATGGCCTCAAGAACTTATATTGTAAAAATATTTTTAGTGTGCTACCATTGGGTAGTTTCTCTATTATGATTTCCTCAAATTTACTTGATGTATTTTATGTACAGTTGTAAATAACAATAAATAAATCTAAAAAAAAAAAGACATTATTTTTTTTTCATATCTTTTGTTTTTATATTTAGATATTTTATGATGAATCTCCACCAACAGGGGAAGTGTCCAATTAGAGGTGGAAAATAGTAATTATATATACATCATTCCTACAATATTTAAAGAAAGAAAAAAAAAATATGGTTATATTCCTATATAAAAATTATTACAATATATAATTTAATAAAAATGAAGTACTTATTTCTGCAAAAAATATTGATGATAGTATATTAACAAAATGTAATATAGATAAGCTAATCTTACTAAGGGAAAAAATATAACATAATAATATAGTAATCAAATTCAAGTCTCTTGAGGAATGTCATGTTATCACATTAACTAATATGATCACACCGATTAATTATTAGTGTTTTACAATGTTATTATTACCTATAAAACAAAAAATGCCAGAATCCATTCCTCTCACCTACCTCAAGCTGACCGACATATTAATCTCATTAATACAAATTACGAATTATGTGAAGGATGTTTAATTTCCAAAAGCCAACGAGGCGCCTAAGCCCAGGTGTAGCTCCTGTATTTCCGATCATGTGAACAAAAAAGTTTCGCCTTGACATAGTTTTTTTTATTTTTCTCGTTTTTAGCAGTATAATCAACATTCTGAGAATCCATTATTGCAGTCGTTATACCTTTTAAACCAGTTTTTTTAATTGCTACGACACTACCCACTCATGACATACCTAAACTTCACCCAATAATCTGTTGAGACATAGTTGTCACATTCAATTATGTATAGCTTGTTAAGTCATCTCATCTTCTTATTAGCTTACTTTATATTACATCTGAAGTATAATTATTGTGCCATAATTCCAATATGTTCGTAAACTTCGATCATTTTGTGTGGAATTTGGATAGTCAAAAGAAGTGGGTTGTGACTGCACAAATCCGTTTGGTTCTTACGATTTACGAGTTTATTATAATGATATTAATTTTATAGATATTGGTGAAAAGATGATGTTCTTTAATTCCAATCATTTAAGTTGTTTAACAGTATCATTTCAATGGCGAAAAATAAAATGTTTTTTAATGTTATATTATTAAAAATTTATATTAACATCTGGTGTACCAAGAACTGAGTAATTAACATTTCTACAGATATTTCATTACGTTTCTTCAATGGTATTCGCGAACTTGCGAATACCACGTGCCATGTCTCCCATCAACTTCTTGGACACGCTCCTCCTCACGCTGACCACCGCCGAAATCGCCTCCGCTCCTGAAATAAAACAGTTCTGAGACGCCCGTGGGAACCCGACGTCTCCTCCATTCCCTGCTCCAGCTAATCTAATTATAGCCGCTCCTCTTCTTGCCTCGCAGCGGGCTACCTCTGTGCTCGGCATCATCCTTTCTTCGCTCCGCCCGCTCTTGCGACATCCAAAGGTCGGGATATATTGGTACAGGGGGTAATGTCCGCGGTTCTTAACACTGGCGAAGAGTTACGCATTTCCGAGTAATATCCGAGACATTCATTCTTTTCAAAAACTTCACCATGCCTTCTTTTGCTTCCAATTAATTCAGTCAATGTGATACATTTTTATTATTACTTTCAGTACTTATGGCCTTTTGTTGTGTATGGTTTCGGTTGAGTTTTTATTTCTGAAATGCCACGGGTCGGATTGCAACATAAATCAAAGGGGGAAAATCAATAATGAGCTAATTGATTGTTATTAGTTAAACAAAATATTAAAACAAAGTATAATTTGCAAAAGCCTCCTGAGTGAACATTTGATTTGAAAATGGGAACTGAGTAAGCTATTTCCGTCGAAATTTATATTTCTCAAGCCACTAGTGAATTCATATTCATTTCGCAGCACCCATAGATGTTTACAAAATTATTTATTTTGTTATTTGCACGATTAAGGACTTTTTCTTTGTTATTTATTTATTTTTATTTTTTACAGGGAAACAACGCATTCAATCCCTCTTAAATTCACTCCTGTATTGTATACAAGATAGAATAAAACCACTTCCTTCTGAATGCTTTTTTTTTGTTTACGAATAATTACTAAAATAGTGTACATTATTTTTTTCTAATAATTATTCTCATTATTTATTATTCATTTCCTACACACTGTAACCCTTAGAGAAGGCCGTTTATTTTCTGCATGTCTCATTCTATGAAATACTTATACTCGTACTAAATATTGTAACCATTCTGTACTTCCTTAGTTATTTATTAACGGCAATAATATTGTTAAAACATAAACAATAACATACTGTTCTCAATATGATTCTCGTTCTCTTCTTTCTGATGCCACCTACGTTTATACTGTCTTCATAATCCAGAATGTTTACCTAGGTTTAATTATTTTTAAAATTTAAATATCCATTCACACATCTATCCAGTGATAGATTAGTGTTTTTTTTTAGTAACAAATTCTACTTTTTATTTTAGTGAATTCACAGAGCAAAATGCAATAATATTTAACATTTGAAATGTTTTAATTTAAATTACTTTTAACTTCATTATTTATTTTAGATTCTTGTTCTCAAATATAATTGTAACGAATTACAATGATCATTGTTTTTTTTAATGTAATAAAAAAAGAACTTTAATTTTGGTAATAAATGCTTCTTTTTGTGTTATCTATAATAAAATAGTTTATGACATATAATAAAAGTAAAAAATTATTACAATAATTTAAATCGATTAACTGAAAACATTGAAAACAAGGAGCTAAAATGGAGTAAATATTGTTACTATTACATGCTTCTATCTCCATCATTAAGTTTGCATTTTGTACTTTTCAGTTATTATTATTAATTATATTTAAGTTAAAATTTGAGATTATTAAGAACTTTATGAGGCCAAATTATTAAATTAAATACTACTTCATGGTTACATCAGCTTTCTCGTTGATAAGAAAAAGGTAATGCATGAAGTATGTATTTTACATTACTAATACTGTTATTTAGTTTATATTTTGCAATTAATGTATTTATTCAACGTATAATATTTCTAACCTCTGTATCTGAGCCTAAAGGCATGCTTTTCCAGAATAATTTACATTTTTCAGATGAAAAGTAAGAGGCGAAGTTCACGTTTCAAAAAAACAGTTGTCTTGACCACATTCAAAGTGTTTGTTATGTTACTTACACTTACATATTCCTTTGTGTGAATGAGAAAAAAAAACTGTTTTTATTATTTTTAATATGATCAGAAATAGTTTTTGTATATGTTATCCAATTTGTGTATAGCAAAATAATGTAATAAATATATAAATATTTTTTTATGAATAATTCATTACGCACTGATTGAATAAAATTATTATTATAATTTTCAAACTGCCAATTTAATGTTTAAAAAATAATATATTACAATTAAAAATATAGTGATTCCGTCAAGTTCTGTTTGTACTTTCACGCCCCAAATTATTTTCATCGTAATTAATGACCTTGGCGATGACACACTGAAAATTAAAATAAATAGGGTGTCTATTTATACCCAATTTAAGTGTTTAAAAAGTTAGTACAAACCTTAAAAAATTAATAAATATAGGATTAAGGTTTTTTAAAAATAATGTATATCATAAGATGAGAGTAATACAAGAGAAAAAATACCTGATATTTTGACTAGAGAATTCAATTCAATTTTTACAGTGTAATCATGCGTGTTTTAACCTGTAGCGTTAATCATGATAGAGAGAAATGCTTTATTTAGCCATTCCCTCCTCCCCCCCCCCACAGTTTCTTGTGAATATTATAATAATAAGTGAATAATACTTGAATGAATAAATAAGTTTTAAACAATATGGCGATTAGAAGGGACATGCCATTAGGCGTAAATAGGTATTTTAATAGGAGACCATGGACTCTCTAGCACCTTCCTTACCTTCCCTAGAATTTTTTTGCCTTCCCAAACAACACTACTAAGTAGTAAAAACAAAAAAAAAAAATAACAGCGAAATTGCATTATTATTTTTCCAATTATCTGTCATAAAATAATAGAATTAAACTTTGATTTAATGTTATTTGAAAATATAGATTGGAAGCCATCCTCGAGTACTTGCCAGATCCCCATAGAACATTGGTTGAGATACGGCAATAAGCAAGTTTAGTTTTTGGAGTTAGTTCACTAACCTGAATAATCATTTCTGAAAAATTTGGTGAGGTTCACGCTTCACACAACTTTCACTTACGTCCCCAAGTTTTGAGTAGATTGGTGTACTCGTGTAGAATTTATCACATTTTTCGACAAATAAATCATAGACGAGGAAAGCCGAAATTTTTTTACAAAACGTTTTATTTTTATGTGGCTATGAAAATTCATATTCAAGGGTTCTTGAGGTGCGAATAATGAATTTTAACTTTTCCTGCCATTAATCGAAAGATACCGAAGTCGTATTACTTATGTCTGCAATCGGGAGTGATCGGGTGTTCTCGGTTTTTTTACATTCAAACCTGTCTCTACTTTTCCTCCTTTAGTTATTCATCCAATTCTTCAATATTTTGTATTTGACCATTGTTTATTACTACCAACATTGAGAACTTGCCATTTATTTCAAATAAACAAAATTAAATGTATTTTGGAAAAATATGGTTTAAATATTCGTCATTTAAGCTATGTCGAGCTATTTTAGTGAGGATAGGACATATCTGATATAAAATAACATTCAACTATACATTGATATAATCAGTTTAATAAAAATCGTTTCGAATCATAAGCAATTTTTTCTATAAAGTGGCACTTCCTGTCAGTCGATTTTTTCGAAAAAGTTGTCACTCAGTCATAAAGTATGTAATTTATGTTTTGTATGCCTTTTATTTTTTGAGTTAAGCTGACCACAGACACACCATTTTGCGAGACTTGGACTCGGTGAACCTCAAAATGTGTGTTTTTATCAAAAACTGATGTTCAAAATTTTCATGATCGCAATACTTGCCCTTAATATTTATTTCATGTACAAGTAAATGAAAATAATATATCATGTGGCTGGAGCGGAGGTGGAGGTGTACTAGAAGTAGATGGGAGGATTCTGTTAGGTTCCTTTAGGTTAGGTAATCTGTAGATTTAGCTATTGTTGGAATTATTTTTTTATTTATTTAGTGTAATTTACATCTGTACAAAATAATAAATACAATAAGTAAATATGTGGAATGTTTCATTTACACTTGAAAATATTGGGAAGGAACCTCCCATTAGTGGTATTTCATTAATTTAAATTAGAAGGTCCCGTGGTCATCTTCTTTTCAGACGCCTCGGAGGATTATCAGGGATTGTTAAGGATGGGAGATTAAGAATTAATGGGTTAGAATGGATAAGGAGTTTGGGATGAAAAGACACATATCTGTTTTGGGCCAAATTTGAAACGAATGGGATTTCAAGGACTTTGTGGATGAGTTAAGGAGCATCAAGGATTTTGTTCGAATCTAGTGTGAACTATTTAACCAATGATTGTTGCATCAGTCCCGAACCTCTTTGTTCGTCTAGTCTTGTTATTTTTAGTTCGATAGGATGTTCGTTTAAGCTATCATGACACCTACACGATTGTTTTTGTTGTTCTTTTTCGATTGCGCAATAATGCTAATGATATAGATACTTAGAAATCAGTTTCAATCAATAGTTGATCCAGGGTGTGACCATGCACCAATTTATTGATCTTTATCAACTGCTCCTGCGCCCAAAGTCCCGGACCTGTAACTCCCAACCCCAAGGTATCATTCCTTGTCTGTTCTTTGTCGTGAGGAGTTCTCCTTCGAGGGGTAGTTTTATGGTAAAAGGAACCACACAGCCGTGAATATGGCAGAAGTAACACCGGCCGGTGTGCGTGAGGATTTCAAAAACCTCATGCATAAATTTTCTTCGCTAAGGAGTTTCGATTTCCAGGAGTTTTCTGATACATGGAACGCTTTGAAATTTTATTGCTTGTACTGGTAAATATATGTTTTTTAATTTTATTATTAAATTTGAAATAAGTGATTTAGGAATCTGCTTTATGATTTGTTACCTTTTGTTTGTTCTAACACCATTCAATATTACAGAAAATTCATCAGAATATCTCATTATTTAAAAATTATAAAATATATATATTTTATAATTTATTTTTACCTTATTTTTCATAAACAGAAATTGTTTTCCCAAGTTATAATGTTAAAGTCATTATAAAATAAAATTAAAAGTCAATGTCAACAAACAAAAAACTTATAATCAAATCTAGAAATATTTTCAAAATATAAATGTGTGTTCATTTTGTAAAACAATTCAAATATTTTTAAATACCAATAAAATAAAGTTTACCTATTTTTGTGAAAAAGGAAAGATGGTATATTAATTGATTAACCGCAAATTTTATGATAAGTTATGCGATATAATAGATAAAATTGTTAACGAAAATTCCTCTGAATCGATTGGAAAAAATGCAAAGGTGGGTTTACACAAGAGATAAAATTTCTAATAAGACACTTTAATAGTAATTTTATAAATACTATTTATACCAAATAATAGCTAAATATTATTTGTAGAGTTCTGACAAAAATATTAATAACATTTCATTTCATTTTCTTGTTAATCACATTTCCATATTGTAAATCCTAATAAGACTTCTCTGTGTAAATCATAATAATATTTTGCTCTTGTAAATCACAATAACATTTTGCAGTATAATATTAAAAAGCGGAGTATCAATGCTAACATTTTGTCAGTTACGGGTGTAAACAGCAAGGGCCAAAAATGTTAAATACAAATTGTAAATAACAACAACATTAAGCAAATTTAAGAACAAAAATGCTATTAACATATTGCTAACAGGGGCGTTGCTGCATAAACTAATTAGCAGGGTATCTAAAATTTCTTTACAATTTTGACCATTTTTCCCAACATACCGAAAGCTTGTTAAATTCCCTCAAATATATCCATTTCCTAAACATTTTTTGAAAAATTACCTCTCTATATTTGGGGAATAATAACTCCTTTGAATGAACGTTTTACCATTATTTTCATAGAATGAAGTTGGTTCACAATTTAACAACTTTTCGAGTTCTCAGATTATTGTCAAGATTGCTGTGCTATCTGGATATGTCCCTTTCAAAATGTTAGAATTGGAAGGTATGTCGTAAGTTTATGTTATGTACAGTAGAGGTGGGTATTTAATCTTGGGATACTCCTGCTGATATAGGTCTAGTAAAAACTAGTTTTGACCCATATCGGACGGTGGGAAATTTGCCGGAAAGAAAGGAATTGAAGAATGAGGTAATAATTAAATGGGATGGGATGGAAGTGTCAAGTGAAACTTCTGGTGCCGAAAACTATCAAACCTTTCAGCAGCATTTAGATATACACCAGTTGCCTATAATTTCTGCTGTAGTACCATGGATGTGAAGTTATTAACTTGTTATTTGTATAGTTAACCTAGGTTGATTTTTAGTTGAATGATATCTCATGAGTCTAAATTGATGATCTCGTCTTGTGTGCGTGCTTATTAGTAAAACAAAAAGTCTTTTTTATAGTAAGTTTTCAAATATATCTTAAAATACTAATTTATGTAAGATGATTGGTTGGTATATCTGATCTTTTTTCACTTATGAATCATTTCGTACTGAAATGAATCAACTTTTACGAAAATTTGGTTGCCTGAGTATCGCATAAATTACAGGCAGATCCTGTTGTGCTTTCCTAGCCATTTTCAGGATCACCTCATTTGTAATATAGATATATCCAGTAGTAAAGGAGAATGGATGCTGTCAGTACGTACGTACGTCCAAAGTGTTGAGTGCTTGGTGTCATGTTCAATATTTCTTTGAGATGTATAAAAACAGACGAAAGGTATTCTATGAATAATTGAGATTGGTATCCATGGGTCACGGCCCCGGAGCAATCTTATGTGATGGTTTGACGAGTTTGGTATGTTAACACAAGCTCCCATCGTCAGTCGTGAGGTCAATCATAAGAGGTAAATAGTTTTTTTGAACTTTGGAAGTAAACATTTTTTTTCCACATGATGCTAATTGTCATGTTACGTCATGGACTAATTTCAATTAATACCGCCGTGATTGGAGATATTTTGCTCAGTAAAATTTAAAATTATGTAAATGTGTTAATTTTATACCTACAACAGTTCTATAATCTGTGTATATAATGTTAGAAATTAAGTAAATGTAAAAAATAAAGTTCAAGTAAAGAAGTTTCAAATTAAAAGTTAATGTGTTCCAAGCGATCATAATCCCAAAAAAGTATTTCGAAAACAGAGAAATAGTTGATTTTTTTTTTTTTTTTATTACGCTTTAGAACTAGCAGGTTTGATTAGTTTTGAAATAACTACAAATTGTCTCCTTTTCTCCCCATAAATGGATGACAGGATTCATTAAATAATTTCAAATTTCATCAATATCCGGTTCAGTAAAACCTGGAAGAAATAACTTGAACGGGGTCAAGGTATTGAGGAGAGAAAGAACCTTTCCTGGAGTTGATCTGGGACTGGTCCTCACTCAAACCAGGGGAACAGTCTAGGAGAAATGGTTCTCCGGAGACGCTCTTCCCAAGACTGTCCGTGCGCGACTAAATGTCGCACCCTGCCCGAGGTGGCCCTGCTTTTACTGGACACGGCGGATCTCGACCGGGAGGTCATAAAAAACATCCCTGATGATGGGCAGCAGCATCATCAGTACTGGTGGCTTAGCCGAACTTACTTCAAGACAACCGCGTCTTGGAGCAAGCATCTTCAGGTGGAGTTGGAGAGCAATGGTACCACTGAAGAACTACGAGCTACAAAACTCTTTCGAGAATTTTTGCGGAATGTGCAAATATTCACTACTATTAATGTTTAGAAGAAACCCTCTTACTCTTCTCAAGACCCTAGAAAACATGGAATGATATCATAAAGGAGGTGTCCTTATCCCAATAATAATTGGTTTGGAAAGGAAGGGAAGATTGCCATAGATAGCTTGGGGAACTGATCCAGGAACTCTCTCCCTCCTACAGAGGTACTACATGAAATAATTATCAATTAATGGATTTAAAAATATATATATTAATTTATTATTTTAATGTAGAATACATTTTTTAGAAAAATCATGTTTATATTTAAAATTAAACCTTATTACATTAAAATATTTTAAAGAAATATATTGAAAACTTTAGTTTGAGCAGCGTCCATTCATTTCATGTTTACATGGTATCTGAATCTCACAATCCTAGATTTTCTTGAATTTTGGCACTAGTGTTTTATTGGTGTAAAATTTAAAATATATGAAATTTTATTGGGATATGTCTATTCCTTCTTGAATTACAGAGCTGTAAAGTGGCTAAAAAAAGCGAAATGAAATAATTTTTGAATTGCTGTAGTAGCTCTCCTAATATAGCTAAAGACATGAGATAGGTATCATATTACAGGATTTCACATTCTCTTTCCTATAATATACAACACTATCAAGGATAAGGACATATATACATTTTCCTTAATTAAACTTTTTTTTCTAAAGAGGATTTTTTATAATTTTGTAATATATTCGTTGAATGGGCAATATTGCAGTAAATCAAAGGACAGAATATACATGTGGTATAAAAACTACTGAAGGTTTTAAATAATTTAACTCTTTTGAGTCCATTTTTAAGGACTTAAAAGCCATGTAATTCAAATGCAAGTTTATATATCTAGATAAAATTTCCTATTTTTCCAAATCTATAACAATAAAACACCAGTTCCAAATTTCAAAAATATCTGCAATGGTAAGTTTCTAAATGGTATTTTTTGTATTGAAATAACACAGAATGACCAAGTACTGCGTAAATATGCTCTCTAGATAAACGTACATATTATATCAATTTATTGTTGCTGTTATTGTTTGCTGATTTTTTCGGAGGATATTTCTTACATTCAATATACGATTTTATAAAATTTAATATTATTGTAAAAACCAGAATATTATTTAATAGGAAAGCCATGGAAATCAGAATTACCCATGGAGAGCTAAAAGAGTATGATCCAATGGAAAGTTTCATGAAGCTGTGTATGATGGATGCTTTCCATTATGTTTGCTGCAAAGATCAAGTATGTATTGGATGTTTTTTTTCTAAATCTAAATACTTATCATTAATAGTATCACAAGATGTGGCATTCATTAATTTTCTACTTACTGGTTTTATCGAATGAGAAGTAAGTTTTGGATGTAAAATAAGTAAGGCAAGAATGAGAACATGGATATACATTGGTTAATAGAGGTTAAATAATTAGACCTGAACATCCTCCTGCAATATTTCTGAAAGAAGTTTGAAAATAATTATGAATTTACATTCTAGAAGGAATGTTATGATATCAGTAAAATACACCATTTAGATAGCTACCAAGAAGTGATGGTAGCTCTAGATCTTTGAGTCAAAAGACTGTGTAATAATTTAAGTCACTTTGAATCCTTAAAGTTTATTTCTGCATCTATACTCGTATTTATTCAACTTATAAATACTATTGTCATTTTTTAGGTACATATTCATTATTCTAAAAAAAAATATTCATGAATTCTATCTTAAACTTATTCCTTCACAAAGCTAATGAATCATAGTTTGCTTGGATTAACAGGAGCCTCAGATTTGTTTATTATGCATAGTATACTTCATGTACCTACCATTGTCAATAGCAGATTTCCATTCAAATTTAAAAGTTTTACTTTCACCTTGACTGTATTTGTCAATATGATGTTAGTATGATATGATCAAATTTATCATTAAACAATTTTCATTGTGGTCTGGGCATGAGGTATTCCACACCTTACAACAGACAGTTTGAAACTCGAGTTACAGTAAACGGACTTTGGGAATTGAGTAAGCGTTGGATAAAGGTGAGATAGAGAGTCCAATTAGATAGGATTAGTCTATGTTGAAAATAGGTTTCTTGTTATTTTGAATTCATGTTCCAAAAGCCAACATATGATGTAATAATGAATATTTTTATTTCTCATAAAATTAAAATTTTAACCAATAAAATAAAATTATTTTGGCCAAATTTAAAAATAATGAAGCTTCTTAGTAGTAACTACAAACTTTCATTGATAAAAAAATCTCTTATTTCTAACAGGAGAATTAAAGTTTATGTATAAATTTATTATTTTTAATAATCTAAAGATAACTGATTTTAAAATTATCTACTTTAATCTGAAGTAGATAATATAAATATTTGTATACCGTAAAAATACTTTGTTATTGTATATCTGTAATTTAGTTGTAAACTAGATGAATAAATCAGAATTTTTATATTCTACTTCTACTATTTTTTTTTACAGTGACAAGTGTTTGTAGAAAAAAATCTCTTTTCTACTCAGGCCAACTACTTGAGTAGAAAACGAAACTTGCAACTCCTTAAACATCAAGGACAGGCTGAAATTAAAAATGAGCATTGGAAGGAAGGTTTGCAGTTGAATGCTGAAAACAGTTATACCCTCGCTGCTAATGACCCTGAGTATGTGAAGTTCATTTTTTTTTTTTTATGTACTTTTTTATAAATTTGAATTAGTATTTCATTTACAAATATTATTCATAAATATCATTCATATGAATCGCTTGTGGTTCTCATTCATTTTGAACAAAAACTAAAAGGATATATACAAAAGCAATATTTATATGAGTATGTATACAAGTTTTAACAATATGATATTCAATGAATTTTATATAATTGAAAAAGAACAGTTGAGGACATGCTGCCCTTAAGGGTGACTATTATATACAGGGAGGGTGAAAAAAAATCCAGTAATATAAATAACAAAAAGCTGAATTAGGTTGAGTGTTTTATACACTTAAGAAAATTTTTAAATCATCTCTATCGAAACATTTGTTTTTCAGAATAAATTAAGTAAACTATCTATGGAAAGTATTATAAGTAGAATAAATCAGAATTTCAAATAGTTTTAAAGGACATGAAGTACTTGATGTATTATGACCGTTTTCAGATCTATACTACTTTCACTGCCTTCCTAAGTGTATAGGTATATTAGTAATAGGATAGTAGGGAAGATATTTAATTTAAGAGATTTTCAAATAATACAAACTTTTATGGAGCCATTTGAATTTCTATCCATCTTGACCATGGACTTGGTCAGCTAAGTCTTTTCTCAATGTAGTGCTTGAAAGTTATTGTAAGAAATAAATACCTCATGGCCAATGTAGTGCTTAAACTGACTGAAGCATATTATATTCTCTTAATTCCAGGAATCAGAAATTTGTAAAAATTTATTCATTTAAAAGCTTAGATTCAAATGGTTGAAATAGAAAATTTATAGTCAGATTAAGGTAACTTGTCTCATATAGTATAAATATATTATCTTATTCTCTGAAAAATCTCCTGATAAATTATAATCTATATTATTAGGGAAAAAAAGGTTGTGATATCTAGGTACGTTGGGGGAAGGGTCAGATTGCCTGGTTCTAAATGTTGTAAGTATAATTCCAACCTGGGCCATTCAATATTTACACCTGCGGCTCAGAGAAATTAATTTTAACATTCCCATTCTTGCACTGCATAAGTCGTCAATGGAATAAAAAAATAATAATAGAAGAATTGCATAACAGCAAATAAGTACTTAAGTTAATAAACAGGTGCATACAACTAATTTTAGGAAGAGTCAGGGTAATATTGAAATCAGACTGGTGTAAAAGTGTGATAAAATTAATACAGTTATAGTATTCCAGTCAAGGCAAATTTTAAAAATTTATGATGGTTATATTTATAATAGAATGTAATCTTTTTTTGAATTCACTATCGAGTTAAAGGATTGCTGAAAACTGGAAATATTTTCCTATAATGCTTAGAGATCACCAAATCTTAAAACAGATGCTGCATAGCACAAGTTGCTCAAACAAATAGACTTGAACAGAGAATGATGAATTTGGCAGTGAGGAGCTTATAGAAAGGATATAGCTAATAATATCCAGTTATTTTTACAAATACATTTTTAAACATTTCATAGCTACTACTTTTAAAATCTAATTAACTACAGAATTCCTTTAATTGGTGATATATAATTTAGAAAACGCTATGCTGTATGTTGATATTCAAATTACTTAATTTTCTATAATGTATTTCATAAGTAAATTTTAGGTTTCAGAAATAATCAGATTTACTAAAAAAGTAAATAAATAAAAAACATAAAATAATGTCTGAGCTTTTATGTAGATAAACCGAGAAAAAAAAAAAAATTTATTGTTTTTCTCATCAGCAGTAAACAGTAATATTTATATTGTTTATTTTATAATATGGATTTGTTATGAATGTAGTTTTGTTTATATTGTCATATTACAGATAGATTTAAACAACCTCCTTAATTCTAAAACCTTCCAAACCAAAAAGTGAATTTTATATCTCAAATAAATTTTTTAGTGAATCTTAGAGTTTGATGCTTCTAGGATAAGCTGGTTCGTTCCGAAAGAAAAGAGAACATTGAAAACTCTCTTGTTAAAATAAATTTTTGTTTCTTAAAATTACGAGCAGATAATAAATTATAATAAACGATAAGATAATAAATTGATCAAACTCCAAGTTTAGCTCAGATCTTTACTTTAAATAAAAAATTTAGTTAGGAAGTTTTGGAATTAAGTTCACTATTTCTTCACCAATTTTTCTTTCTGCTTGTCTTTAATAAGTTTATTAAAAAGTTGTTAATTAGTTATTATTTTTTTTTTCAGAAATGCCATTTAATATTTTCTCGAATTGTGGTCGTGGTAACAAACAATTAGCTGCAGAAATTGGTATTAATGCAAATGGGTGCTGCAGCTATGCTCTCTAGTTAAAAAAAAAAAAAAAAATGTTATTAATGTATTATATTATATCATGTAAAAATATGTAACTTATATTTGTCCAGTCACGGATTGATCAGTATGCTGTGTAATGTAGCAACCCGATGTATTTGGGCAGCATAAATGAATAAAGTATTTCTTTCTCTCTCTCTAATGTAAGATCTAGACATATTTCCCTCCTCTCACTCTCTCCATCTCCTCTTCCTATCTTTCTCTATTTTTTTCTCTCTGTTTATTTGTTCAAATGTAAAAACAATAGTCATTTATTCCGTTTATCTCTTATACAACTTATCAGTGTTGTAATATGTATCAACAGACTACATGACTCACTTGTAAAATTTCAGTTTTACTTTTACTTTAACATTTGTTGTGATGTAGATGATTAAGTAATTAAAATAGATTAAGTGTGGTTCTGATTTTTTTTTCCTTAGTTCCTTTTAGGATCTTCAATAAGAATCCATCTTTTTAACTATATACATGCATATGAATATATGTATACAAATGAATATTTTAAATATAATTGAATATGTTTGTAAACCATTCATTCTAAACTATCAAAATTAGATTTGTAAAAGTTGAATATATATACACACACATAAGTATGTATCTATAAGTCCAAAGTGTGTTTTTCTTTTCTTTTTTTCTAAAAGGCTAGCTGTAAATCTGTATAAGTAAAATGATTTCACTGTATAAATAAAATACAACAAATCAGGTATTTCAACAGCAAGATGGTAAATCTAGGACACTGTTTTATCTAGATTGATTTAATTTTCAGAATTTTCTGGCCCTTCTTTCAATACTGTCATGTTTTAACCAAGGTTCTGCGATAATCATAAAATTTACAGGTAAAACTCCAGTTTTATGGATTATTTCAGAGTTTTATTATTTTTTAAACATTTGCATGGTGTATGTCCCACATGATGTATTTCTATATGTATTCCTTCCTTTCAGTTTTTACTTAAGAAAAAGGAAATGATATTTGACTCTATTCCTTGCACCGCAAGTGATGAATTATACAGGATTTTGGTGAATAACTTATGGGAAGCTCAATTTTTATGTATATGAGGAAAGCTTATCTGAACAAAATTTATGAATGATTATTTTAATTTATTTGAATTTGATAATACAACCAATTCTTCAACTGAGACTACAATTACATCATACATAAAGGATTTTTCTCATAAAGTCAAAATACTGGTTTCCAAAAAACATAAATTTATAATTTTGCAACAAAAGATATGTAGAAAAAGACCAGGTTAGCTCAGGGGATAAGGTATGAAAGTATCATGTCTCAGGTCTCCAATTTTACATCTAAGCCAAAAAAGAAAATAAACTGAAACCTATTTACCTTCAGCTATAAATAAACTTTGAAATAGTGATACTGAATCCAACCTCTGTAATGCTATAAAAAGGGAACTTATATCCTTCAATAGTTTGATCTAAAAACTTGGTGGTTGTGTGACATTCTGTTTTTGCAAAATTGTTATAGCATATTTCAGCTATAGATGGAAAAAAAACTACATGTGATTCATGAACCAATTACAATTTCATCAATCATCATTATTATCTTTCATCAATCTCATGCATAATGAGGGATTATTTAGTTCATTATACAAGTAATACTATAAACAATAAATTATATCATTAAAATTATAATAATAATGTTTCTATGATGGCCGAAACTATATACATGTATGATGTGTAATATTATTGGAAACATGCATAAAAAAAAAAAGGATAATTGAAAAACAAAGTAATTAATTATTTATTTTTTGTACTAAGATACAAGTGTAACCAACTTATGAACTCAAAAATTGCATAGAAATTCATCATATCACAGCCTGATGAGGTTACATATATTTTACTTTGTTTACAATTTATGTATAGTTTATAAATAAGCTGCATACATCAACAGCAATAAAATTAACTAGGATTCTGAGATAAAAATTCAGACTAATAAATATATAAAGTTAAAATAAATATACACTAGATTCGCAGCAATGTTTACTACCATTTATCTATATACCTTCCTTTGTATACGTCATACATTTTTTTAATTATTCTGTTTCAATGAAAAGTATCATATTTATAAATATTGCTCATAAACAAGATTACTTAAACAGGAAACAAATTTAAAGACAAATAACTTAATCATTGGTAATTTAACATCTTGAAAAATAGCAAATTTGTCAAAATTGAGACTCTAATTAAATTCCAATTAAAATATGATAGAATAATATTCTATCGGTGAATAAGAACAAATCAGTGGTTAAAGCACAAGTTGTTAAACGAATAAGTGGACTGTGGCTCATTCAGCATATCTATCCAAGAACTTATATATCATCTATCTTATTAGTTATAAGTGAATTTTAAATTAATTTGTTTTAGGAGTTCTTGAACAATCAGAATGGATTTTAAATGTCTATCAGCTATGTGGATCATAATCCATGTTTCTTTTGATTTTGGTTTCCTTATCATACATTCTTCATCATTTATAATTTAAGCCTTTAACCTATTGTAATCTTCTTTAATCATATCTGCTCCTTTCTCTGCTATCATGATGGTAGGAGCATTAGTATGTGCTGAAACTATCATTGGCATGATGGAGGCATCAATTACTCTCAAATTCTTGATTCCAATCACCCTTAACCTAGGATCGACAACAGAGGTGGGGTTGCCAGGTGGTCCCATTTTGCAAGTACCACTCTGATGGTAATTGGTGACAGTGATAAATCTGGCATGGCAAGCCCAATATGCTTCACTGTTCCTGGGGTGTTGGTCACAGCCTGGGATAGGCTTGTCATACAATTTCGGATTGAAATTACTAAAAGCAGAGGTTTTGCTTATATTATTAGATAATTCTACTCCTTTCACTAGGATTTTGACATCATCAGGATGTGTAAAAAATCCCAGATCAATACGTGGTTTTGCAAACGGATCTGTTGATTTTAAAGTTATCCTCCCTCGACTCTTTGGCCTCATAACGTTCATGAACATGAGGTAACTGTGAACGGAGCCGTTGGATTTGTAAACCTCGTTGAATATCTTCTCGTTGATTCCAAAGTTAGCATTGAGGAACTGCATAGAAAGTGGCGAGGAGATGCAAAATTGAATTTCCAAATTGGGGAAGTTATTGGGACCATAAGGATCATATACATCAACGAATGCTACCCCTTCCAAGCCACCAGTGGCGGTAAGTGGGCCCTTGTTGTTGAGCATGTAGTTCGTGATGACATCCGCCTCTACTACCATATCCTCTGTGAGACTAACTGGTTTGTCTACCGTAAAAATAACGTTACCGATGACCGGATGGTCCATCAAGTTTTCTCCAACGGGCAGATCCTGAACAACAGGAATACGCATTTCCTTGAGATGTTTTTTCGGTCCGATTCCGGACAGCATCAGCAACTGTGGGGAGTTGATGGCTCCAGCTGAAAGGATTACTTCCTTCCTTGCGCGGACACGGAACTTTCGGTTGCCCTTCACGTACTCGACGCCTACTGCTTTATCTCCTTCAAGCAGTACCTTCGTCACCATCCCATACTTAACCACTGTCAGGTTTTTCCTCTTTCTGATTGGATGGAGGAACGCTCTCGATGCACTAAAGCGACTGCCGTTCTTTGTTGTTGACTAAGACAAACAGAAATAATTAATAGCATTGTGTACTTCACACCATGAATAGTCGATATTTGAAGAGCTTCCAACAAAAGGTTAAACTAACATTTTCTCATACTTTTCGAGAATAGATAAAGAAGTCTTATCTTTGACCAAATTAACATATTTTCAGATTTACCACGAGAGTATTCGTTAAGGATTAAGGACTGACTGCTTTCTATCCATTGCTATTAAATGTCGTATTAGATAAAAAAGAATTTCACGTGAAAAACCATTTTGTTAAATTTCGCTGTTTGAACCTATTTAGAGGAAGCTCTTCACTATCAGAAAAATCATTGAGAATAGAAACTTTATTCATATATTCTTTTAATTTAATGATAGCTTTTAAAACCGAAAATCATATCTTACCATTAATAAAATCAATATCGACTTCCGTAACCCACTAAGCTGACCTTATCATAACTTTTTCCACATCTAGAAGTGTGTAATGAAATTCATCTTCCTTATTAAATTATTCTTTATTAAGAATTTTGCTTATTTAATTACAAAATTTCAGGGTCATTGCCCCATCCTGGTGTTACAGTTTTCATCTCCATCCTAATTTTTTTCATATTGTTTTTAAAATACTAATTTCCTCACTTAATCTTATAATGTATCTATTGGAAACCAATTATTTAAAAATTTACATTCAAACATATTTTATTCAGTTTAAATGTAAGAACATCTTTTTTCTATTTCTCATTGTTAACATTATAATATTTTATTTGAATTTCATCAAAATTAATAATTTTAATATTAGGAATAATATTTTTTTAAAATTGTATTACGAACAGAACTAATTTCTCAAATGAAGATTGAAGATATTTAAATAAATTAATAATAGCTTTGAGATACAAATTGGACATTGAAATTATTATATATTACTAACTTTGAAATGTCATTACATCCGCGTTAAATTGGATCATGTCTGTTTCATACAAATAAAGAGTGACTGAATTACATCCGAAATTTATATGGAAAAACCAAGTAACCAATTATTTAAAAAAAAAAAAAAGACTTAGTACATTTGTTTTTATTTTTTTAGCCTCCTTTAGTAAACGTTTTCTAAATTCAAACCACTACAGCTAAAAATATAAAACCACCTGGATGTCAGAGTTCACACACTTACTACACACAAACACCCATCTATAGATACGTCTATTTTATTTTATTTTTATTGATTACAGTGTTCTTAACAATTATAAACGTATAATTATAACACATTTGCAAGAATTAATTTTTAAAAATCGAGAATCTGAATATTAAATTTAACCTGGATTCAGGATCTAATACCTTAGTTTTGTCATTAAAAATTTGATGAAGGGGAATACCAGAACAGATTTCAAAGGATGTCACTAATAGGTCTCTCGATTTGCGGTTTAGATCTAATCAGTATAATGTACGGAATTAGGAGTCTAGAAGTGTGGTTTCGTGTTCCTAAGTCACAGAATAAGGCAACATCCTGATTCCTAACGCAACAGGTCCATTTCTTAAGGCTGGTAAACAGGATTCATCAATTTGTATAATGGTGTTATTGTGTTGAGTAGGAAAAATAAATGAGTGGTCGAATTTGATTAAAAATAAAAAAAAAATAAAAAAAAAAAGATGAAGGCAAATATCAAACAAGACTATTACTTATTGCTAATTTATAGGTTGCGTATAACCGGATGGCTTTCAGGATCTATGTGGAATTTCTACTTTTTAATCGTTAATGTGTAATATTGTCTCTGTTGATAAAAATAGAATAATGGATTTCTTTGAGGCAACAAGATAAATAAAAGCTTACAGCTACTAATGGTATTTGGGAAAATGTTTATATCACGAATCTTAACATACTTTACTATAATATAACAGTAGACATAAAGTATAACGATGAATGGAATTTTTTAAAAGTTTTTCTCACAAGTAAAGTAGTTGATTTAATTTTTCTACATCAACTACTTTACTTGTGAGAAAAACTTCTTTCTGGATATTTATTTATTTATTTTTTTTTTAGTCGAATTTAAATAAAAATCAAATAACTTAGTGCCTAGTAGTTAGTCTTTATTAGAACAAAATATCCCCTATTTATATTTCTTCTACTCCCCTAAATAGTGAGAATCATTCGACGTCCAGTGAATTTTGATTCTTTTGAGTGAATCACTTGAGGACAAGACTGGGAGGGGAGTCGATTCGAAATTCAATCTACTAAGTTCTAATCAAACTAAAATTTCCTCATTGCTTTCTTAATCACAGATGCGAATTATGTGTTTCTAAGTATATATTAAATAAAACTACTTAAAAAATGTAAAACACCTTTAGTAATTTAAAAATCATTTTATGATCAACTCTACTGTGGAATTTAAGTCCATAAGCCTATTCTAGAATGTGAAATTTTTATTACTGAAGATGTCATTAAATCCGTAACGGAGAACATGTTCATAAATTAAAATTGATCAAATTATCGTGCTCTTATAAATAAGTAATTTTTATTTTAGAAAAGAGAAAATCACACATTAATCATCTTTCTTTTAATAACTTTATAAGATAATCAAACTGAATGATAAAAACATGTGAAAATGACAAGGAGTTAGTACTAAATGAAACATCCCGGAATTGTTCTTTATGTATGTTACTCAAAACAATTTCAATTAGAGTCTATGACAGGTTAAGTGGAGTAAACTAATATTCCACATCTAACGCAACTTGAAAACTGTGTCAGAAAAATATTTCCCGCTCTCTAGGATCGGTTAGTGCAAATCTGATCAGTTGCTTCTATTGAATCATTCTAGGAGCGGTGTGCTTAGAAGAGCTGGAGATGTGGTCCGAATCGGATAAAATTTATAAGGAGTCGCCAATAGTAAAAACAAAAATTATATTCCTTTAATTTAAATTTCCAGTTATTCTGTTTAACTCAATCATCAAATAGGTTACATATTTAGAATTTATATAATTTATTTAGTTACTTCAGTGATCCATTTTTATAATATCTAAGATTGAGGTACGGAGGTGTAAATTAGAGACAGTACCTGTACATATGAGAATCCTTCGATGTTTCCACCGTTGTAATCTCCAACCTTGAAGCCAAGTTCTTTACCAGCTTTTACGAATGCATGAACCAGCTCTGACTTGTATGGAGCTGTATCCACTGAGAGGTAGCCTTTCTGATTATGGAAGCTGCAATGATAAAATTTATTTTTAAATTAAATATAATAAAAAAAATGATATTGTGAGATTACATCCTACTATGCTCTACATGTTAAAATAATATAATTGGAACAACTTGAGAAATAAGACATCTTCCTATTTCTTCATATTCTATAAATTTAAACCCTGATGAACACATTGATAGTACATAATTCTTATAAGGGTATATGTTCAACTGTTGAAGAATGAAGCATTATCTTAATTAGGCATTTTAAATGGGATGTGCTATCTCTATTCATAGTTATGTAATTATATTAAAATAAGATTTAGGTCGACTAAACTTTAACTAGTTCATTTATTCATCTTTTTGAGATTTAGGCATGTTGAAAACCTTAAATAATCTAATGATAATCATCCATTCTAGAAATATTTATACTCTTCTTACTTGTATGTTATTGGATCACGTTATTACCTTGGGTTGACTAGGTATTTAAAAGCGTCTGTTTGGCAAGCTTCGCTCTTCAAGAAGTAAGGGTACACGTCATTCCAGGACCATCCGCGGTTGCCCAGCGCCTCCCAATGATCGTAATCTCGACGGTCTCCTCGAGTGTAGACCATGAAATTAATGACTGAACTGCCACCCATGACTTTTCCTCTTGGTACTGGACATCTGCCATCCTTCAGACCTAGAAGAAAAAAATGACAGAACAAATCATTTAATGCCGCAAAAGTATTGTTGTATTAGTGAATATTAACATACTTTATCTATGAAAAATATTATAACGCTATTTTTTACACCTGAAACGAAAACTAAAGATTATAAAAAAGTACTTTTCATCAATTACAGGAAAAATTTAGATGAATTTGAAAACTTGCATAGCAGTAGTTTGTATAAATGACCTGTTCCTAAAATTATTTATATGAATGAACCTAAATGAAATAGAAAAATAAAAACAAAATACCTCTGCAAGAGTACGGTGATGGTTCGCTGAAGTACCTCCAGTTGACTCCCGTGAACTGTAAGAACGGGGAGAGCAGTGGTATAGTCATGATGATATTCTCAGGACCACCAGCTTCAATCAACAAGACATTCCAATCCTCAATCTGAAACAAGAGAGAAAAAAGCTTTATTTATAAAACAATGCTGCTAAAATATATTTGGTTACTACACTCTACTAATTAATCTAAAGAGAAGATTGGTTGAAAAGTTAAAATATTCCATAAAATTACAATATTAATATATCTAAATAAATTTACATATTTTTTTGCTAACGTTTTCTTTATTTTATTTTTTATAATGGTTTTGCTTTTTCATATTGCTTTTTTCATATCCATCTCATATATCACATGAAGAAAACGCTAAAACTTTTTTGCCCACAATTCTTAAATGCCAACAAAAAAATATTTAAAGCTTGAACACTACTAATGATTTTAAAACAGTGAATTAACAGACAATAATAATAATTATTTACCATTTTCTGATTATTAACTGTTGAGACTTCATTTATTTGTGAAGATCTCCTAATTTTTCTCTTTCACGCGTAGACGCGCCTAGCATCCCTTCCCCCTTTTAAGTATTTCTTGGACCCATTTTTAACAGATAAAAACCGTTTTGTTGCATGATTGTTCATGGTATTGTATTGGTATGAAAGTAATGGTATTGCTCATTATGCAATACTTTCCTTTATCTACATTTATCCACAAATTACTAAATTTTGAACAAAAAAATGTGATTTGTTTTCTCCAGTTGTCTATAATTCATTTGGATAATCGAAAAAAATTGAAATAACACATAACTAAAAAACTTAAATATTAAATATAATACTAGAATAATTAATACTGCTGTAAAAATATGCAATAACATATATTCGTACACAACTTTATGGTTTATGATCAAAAAATACTATCATAATTCAATTGTGAATTTCGAAAAGACCTCAGATTTTTTTCAAAATGGATTTTTCCGTCCTTTTTTTCATTTATCGGTACAGAAGCATATTTGGTTAGTGCTCAGTTTCTGGGTTATAACAAAAATCAATGTTCGAACATTTTAGAAAAAAAAAAAATGCTCTTACAACTCATGAATATTTTAATATTTGTCGTTGAGATTTGTTTGAAATTCACGATTCAATTATATTAAGTAGTTAGAACCACCCCTTAAGAGTTTATAGTATGCAAACCGTAACAACCTAACAGCATTACGGGCTGATTAATGGTACTCAACAAGGCGCTGTTATTTACGTTTTAATGGAGCTCCAAAATAAATAATTATTTTTTCCAACTTATCCTTGGTTGTGTACGGTTTTATAAATAATTATAATTGTTTATTAAACCATATAGAAAAAATAAACAAAGATATTTTGAATAAAATCTATTTAACATAAATAAACAGGGTGCATCAGGATCGTCGAACAATAGACATGGAGGTGATTCTCGCACATACTTTTGCTAAGTAATTTCTGAAATTCATTTTCATATGCAGTTTCCCATAAATCCAGGGTAATATTTTTAGAAGATCTATAAAAACTTCCAGATCGACCATGATCTGATCCTCTAAAGAAAAGTAGAAAATTGATATATATATTTTTTTTGAGCATGCCATGGTTTGTGTTTAAGAAATGTAGTTTGAATTAAATAAGTCAACTATGAGGGGCCCCACGAGCGTACTTATAGTGATAGGCTTTATTATTATTATTTATTATATTTTTTTTTCACACATTATTTTTTAATTTGTCAACCTTCAATTAGGCTAAATATAACCCATTTTAAGAAAAACTTCTATATTGAATAAGTTTAATTTCGTATAATTGATGTTGAAGTATCTGTAGAGATAGGTCTAGATCTGACCAAAAGAGCCCAATAGGGCTCTTAAATCAAGTCATAAACTGAAACCTTCAAATAGTTTTAGCATAGAAAAGTTTTGTTTATTTTTGTAAATAAAGGAAATTTTGTATGGTTTACTATGATACAATTTAAAATAGCCAAAGTTAACAGGTTTCTAGGGACTGCTTGCTATTTAACTAAAATATAAATTTAAATGAAATGAAATAAAATGAATAATCCATCTTCATTCTAGAACACTTGGTCATCTAAGAATTTGAACAATTTTAGTAGCATTTGCCTGGCTAAAGTATGTTCAATTTAACAAAAATAATCGTATAAATGATACATGAAAATGAGATAAGAAAACAGCTTATAAAAATAGACACATATTTTAGCAAGATTGCATGGAAATTTATTATATAAAAGATTGATAATCCAGCAGGTGGATATATAATTGATGTTTTAATGAAGTTAAGGAGGAAATGAACTAACGAGTCAAGTCCATAACGAAGCTTGTTATTCCTTAACATTTAAGGAATTCTAAAACGAGGTAGCTCGAACTACGAAAGGTTTTTGCAAAGCAAGCAGTTTTGGAGAAGGAATGTGCAAATCGGTAAGTGAGAATCTTTTATCAAATCGGTGTATGGAGTAACGAAGTGTGAGGAGGTCAGTTATGTTAGAATGATTTTTGGATCTTAGGGATTGGAATAAGAATTACTTAAAAAAAAAAAAATCAATTTTCTCTGTTTCTGTAGCTTCCTTAACTTTATATTGATAAAGTCAAAAATTATAATTTTTATTTCAGTATTATATTTTCCAATTTAGATTTCCAAATCTCTTCTCAAATTCATTTCTACTAAACGCTTAAAAACATGTTTGGATACGAAAAATAACATAATTTGTCAGCGTTTTTAATTTATTATTTTCAGTAATGACTCTTATTCGACCGAAAAAAATGAAGTTTTACGTTTCAGGATACGTAGAATCCAAATATCGAATTATGCTGGCTTATCTTAAGAAACGTAGCTTAAATTTCTGGAAAGATTTATTCAATTATTTAAATATTGAAGCTAAATATTACTTCTGTAATAACGGTTCGTGAAGTCTCAATTAGACTTAATTTGTCTAATTATTGGTTGTATAGAAAAAGAGAATGAACTTAATGACTCAAAGCCGAAAAGGACAAATTGGCAGACTGGAGGCAAGAGGAAATATGATGAAAACTGAAAATAATCGGTTCGTTAGTTGGCCATTGCTACCTAAATGATGAACAGGGTGAGCATTACTCCAATGACATTTCATTTCAGGAGCTCAATTATCATTCATTTGTTCCCCCAACCGATTTTCAAAAAAATGAAGAAACAACACATCATTACGGTGTTCTCAGATCGTTACTCGATAAGATAATGTCTCAACGAACGTCATTAATAATAATCTTTAATAATGATACTTTTTTTTTTAAAATGGTTGCAAACGCCCTTGAATTATGTTAGTAAGCAAATATGACATTGACCACTAGATCGACTTGAATTATCGTGTCATAATTGAACACTATCAAATGTCTTCGAACTTATATATCTTACCGACATTGCTTGTGACATCATTATCTATAATATATAGTGGAGAAATCTAATATAGGTTTTATTTTGGCTGAACAACGTTCATTCTTATACGTATTTACAATTTATTAAAATTAAGGTTGTCGGGCAATAAATAATTGTAACTGATTCTATTCATGCTAAAAAATAATAAATGAATACAAATAATAAATAAATGAAAAAAAATAAAATAAAATCTCTCTCTAAATATATACAATCAGAATGATAAAGAAAATAAACAAAATCAAATTATGTACATGAAAAAAAAATAATCACCAGACGTCCCTCTCAAAATAATCCCTCTCACCGCGACTGGTAAGGAGCCAGTGGAGGATGAGCAAGTGCGCTAAAGCCGCAAATACTCAACTTGAGTGGAGCATCTGACCACTACCAGAACTCCAATTGTCTATTTTTATTTAACAATGTCTCTTGGCCACCGCCGTTTCAACCTTTCAGGTGGATTGTAGGGATGGGTGGAACTGGATAAGGATTGAACTAAAGGATTAGGGTGATTTATATGGAATTTTGAGAATTCGGTTGGTATGAGGTCAAGGAAAAAAGGGATATGAAGGTCATGGTTTAGTGTACGGTTGGAAACGTAATAGGGTGCATTGACTTTAGTTCTAGGGATTTTGGATTGAAAGAATTGGATACGTTTGATGTTCGACGGTTTAGCTGTTCCCCAAAGTTCAAGTCCGTAGGTCCAGATAGATCTGAGTATAGTGTTATAAATATTTTTGTTTTCTAAAAGTTTGTTTTCTAGTGAGAGATGAGAGGTCCGGCTTAGCAGTCGGTATAGTTGAAATCGTCTGTTGAGTTCTTGTATTTTAAGTATTTTGGTTCCAGGTGAGTCTTTTGACAAGGAAGACTTGAATTTTTGATAATTAAAATGAAATAATTGCATAAATCAAACCAAAAAACAATTGAAATAGCCAGAGAATTGTTTTAGAAGGAGCACAATGGTAACTGAACCTTCCTCCACGAAATCATACGATTGTAATTGAGGCATTTCTTACGATACAAGAACCACTTTTTCTTCTTTGATTGTTTTTTTTTTTTTTTTTTTGACCTCTTTTGTTACTATAAATGTTGTCCTTAAAACAGATTGAAAAAAGTCAAGACACACACTAATTAATTAAAAAATAAAGTTTTGAACATTTAATAAATATCCGGGAACTTATTACTAATCTAGTAATATTCAATAGCGATAACGTCCTTCAAAATTTGTTCCTGATTTAGATATACAAAATTCAATAATAATAAATAAATGAAATAACGAATCCTAATGTATTCTGAAAGAAACTTCACTTCAGATAAAAAGTTTACTTTTAATATTCTACATGAAAAAATTTTGTTGTTTTATTTTTATGCAAGCAGATTTTTCCCAATAAATCGTTTTACATTGATAATGTAATGATTAACTATGACGATGATGTATAGCCAAGGGAGAAGCACACTGCAGTTTACATTACCTGTCCCTGAGTTTCATATTACCTTTGTGGTTTAATTTTCATGCAATTCACGTTTTGATGCAATACTACACTCTGGAATTTGAAAACATCAAGGTAATCCCAAAGCTAAACGATTAAAATTATACATTTAGAAACAGATGTTATATGCAGAACTTCCTGAATATAAAAAGTAACAGTAGGCGTTTGTATTTTGTATTTTGTCTTCCTTAAAGTCCAAGTGACTCATCGGCTTTAAAATAGATTGAATACGTCAATAAAAATTCTGGTAACGGTTGTGATAGATTTAGCAGCATAAAAAAAAAAAAAAAAAGGAAATATCTCTAGGTTATACAAAACAAAATATATAACAACTTCTTGAATAAAGATGAAAAAAAATTAAAATAAAATCGTTCTTAAAGGTGATATTTACAAAAAAAAAATTAATAAAAAAAAATTAAACATCTCTATATAAACCAAAAAATAACTGGTTTTTGCTATGGAGCCGTGAACTCACAATCTCTTCTTTCAAATGTCCCAATGTGGTTGTTGTGCTGTACTGTCAATGTGTCCCACTGTGGGCTAGCAGCAACCACAAAAAATTCGACGATGGCGGCCGACTTACTGAACACCCACACTAACTGTTGCAAACTGCCAGATGACTTTCTCTGGAGACTTAGTTCCTAACACTAAGCAGTAAGCTGTAATACACCTACTGTATACTTGGGCTTAGTTCATACTTCACAATAAATAGTCTCTGTATACATGTACAATGTATACAAAAAATCAACAATATAAATTTCATGTTTATATGTACTTCAACGTACGTATTTCAATACGTTTCTTTCAATATGGTGGCCACAACAACCATTAAATTATGCTGAAGGTATACTCAGTATTTTTTCCTTAGGCTTGTTGAGCAAGATGAGCACTGTATAATATGGGCAATCAATTCCTTATTACCTTTTTTTCCCACTTACCGATCACGCAGCTATTAATGCATCTATTGACGATATTGCCACAATAATCCACTAGCCTTTTAGGTGCCCCTTAACACAGAACTACGTCCATGGCTTCAGTTTACATTAATAATTACATTAATTAAAAATAATAAAAATAAAATAAGTAAATAAAAATAAAATAAACACATAAATAAATTTTTTTAACATATAATAGAAATAAATAAATATAATCTCTATATGTATATAAACAGAAACATGAAAATAATAAAACAAAATAAAATATATTATATTCGATTAATTATTTATTATATGATTGTTTGAGAGTTTTTTTTTTTTATTATTAACATACACCATTTTTGATCCATTTTACTCTCAACCTTTATTCTTTAAAAAATTCTCCAACGTTTCGGCCCTCAGGCCATTTTCAATGTAATAAGTGATAAATATAAGTGAAAAAGAGGAGATTGTTTGTATAAAAGGGTTTTTAAATTTAGGATATGAATCCAATCCTAACAGTCCAAAATCCTTAATGCTCCTTACTTTGTCACAAATCAAATCATACATCAGGACCTCAATGTCCCCATAAACTCCCCAACCACCCAAACCAACTCGTTTCTAACCTGGCTTATCCTTCACTACCTAAAAATCCTCCTAGGCGTCTGAAAAGAAGATAGCCTCGAAATCTTCTCCTTTAGAAATGTTTTTGGAGTTCTATCAATGGGTAGATTCTCCACATGTTTGTATCATGTCATAATATCACTTACAGCAAATTTACTTGATGTGTATATATGTATACAGTTGTAAATAACAATAAATAAATTATTAAAAAATAAATTTTAATATAAAAGTTATATTGTGACATGGGCAATTAGCCTGAAAATGAGATTAAAAACAATGATATCAATATTTAAGGTTGTCTCCTTGAAAATGGCCTGAGGGCCGAAACGTTGAAGAGTTTTTTAATGAATAAAGGTTGAGAGTAAAATGGATCAAAAATGGTGTATGTTAATAATAAATTATATTCTATCAGTTTACTAGTTATTATATCAATAGCGTATCCTGACTGTAGTACAATAACTGACACCCTGTTTCTAGAGTTGTTTTTCTTGAATTTTTCATGGTGATGCTGAAAACAAAGCAAGGTGATAGATATGCAAGGGTATAAGAAGGTACGTACGCCAGAACGACTAAGCTATTTCCTGATGGTAAATTGCAGCTTATACGATAATGACGATTCTATGACATTAGCTAAAGGACACTTAATCACAGCCTACTCAGATTAAACGTCGCATGGCATGGCTCAAGGACCCAGGACGTTACGTCGTCTTCCTAGCTTCAGTTCTGTTTGCTTCACTTAAGTACTGCTAAGATACAATTTGCAAATAGCTAATGAATGAGTATTTTCAGAGCTAATTAAAAAGGTTTTAGCAGAGGTGGATTAAGAGGAATTTAAGAGTAAGCATTTCGGGTCCCTGCGGAAAGAATAGCTTTAAAAAACTCTAACAGTTCAAGAGTGAGACTTAGAAGCCATAAAGTTTATCTTTTGATTTAAGATTTGTTCAATTATTTTATCGAAGGTTTTTTGATAAGCTCAAAATTAAGATATTTTAAGAATTCAAGATCCCTTTGTGGCCCATTGCTATCCGCTTATACCGGATAGCAACGATACCTGAACCTTATTTCGCTGGGTGAAAAGGAAAATCCACTATGTCAAAATAATTAATTTCCAATTTTTAGCTTTTCTTGACCACGAAAACGATATCTTTTAACGAGTGAATTGGGATTCATGGTTTCTTTTTTTCTTATTTTTTTCTCTAAGTAATCATAAATTTAGAGTTGGAAAAACAAAAATTTTATAGCTTTACGGACTAAATATTCTATGAAAAAAATGCATAATATCAGTTTTGTTTCAAGTATAAATGATATTGTACTTTGGGAGCTTCACTTATTATTACAGGATATTTATACAATTGGGTTCTTGATTGCTAGATAAAACATCGAAAAAGTTGTATCAGTCTTCGAGAACCGAATATTATGAAAATAGAAACTAAATAAGATTATTTTACAAGAGAGAAAGCACGTACAAAATAACAATATAGAGATTGAAAAGACAAATTTATTTAATTTAACAGTTTTCCCTTCCAGATGTACCTGAATAGAAACACCTGGAACCATCGACTCTAATAAAGTGCGAGTAAACGAACACTGTTGCATAATCGCAATGTGTCATTCATCTTTCGAGATCTGAGTTGATAAATCTCAACCTCACCTCTGTTACAGACGTTGTCGAAACAGTTACCCAACTACCTACTGCATTGTGATTATTTGACGAATGGTTCTAATCTCATCGATTGGGTATAGAGAAAACTTAACTATAATTTTCTATATGTCTTAATTAAGGTTTATGACCTAGTGACCTAGAACGTAAGTATAAATTAGAAATGTGTATATCTTTATGTACGGGAATATCTTAGTGAGTCCCCATAATCTCAGTTTATGGCGTTTATATATCATACATCATATATAAACAACATGCGTTGTGAGAAGAATTTTTTGAGTTTTAGCATTTAGTGTTAATAAATTTCCTAAAATATATTATTTAAATATTAATAATGTAGATACATTCTGAAAGAGATTCAATGAAACATAATCAAAATATTGGAAATCATTTGATTGGATTGAAAAAAATAAAGTGTTTATTCAGGATGACAGCTTGAAGATATTAGAAAGGAGGAAAATTTTGAAATTTTATCTGCTTTTCACCATCCTTTCCAATATCGTTACGATTAATAAACAAATAATAATTGCCACAAATTTAATTATAATTGGCGCGGATCAGTACACCTTACCAAAGCTATGACTAAAACAACTAGGCCTTACCAAAGCCAACAACCAACGGGCGTTGATGACCAGGCTGTTAAACGCCCTTTCAAAACTAACAAACAAACAAACAATTTTGAAATTATTTCAGCAAAGACATTACTAATTGTCTTGCGACATAAAGGATATAGGTTGGATAGGGCACATAAGCCTCTAATGTGTACATAAGCGAATCTCTACACAACCATATATGTAACAATATTTGATAAACGTCCTGACTAAACAGTATTTTAATTATTATTTTACTTTTTATTATACAAAAGTATAATATTGAGATTATGACCTACGGATCAGACCAGCATAATCTTAGACCATAAAAAGTGAAAAAAGGAAAAAAACCTCTGGCAATAGGCAGATATAGATGCAGACCACTGGGAATATTAAACTAAGCAATGGGAATGGAAGAGAAAAGGTGAAAGTTGAAAAAAAAAACATTGTGGCAAAGATAAAGGAAAACCGCCTGAAGTAGAACGGAAATTTAAAAATATGCCAGAAGGAAGATTACTGAGTGGTAGACTTCTGGAAAATATATTTAAGGAGAGGAAGTAGACTTGGGACAATGAAATCATATCCGTGATAGGAAATGGCATATGAGAAGAATGGACCTTGGATAAGGTGATCTGGAAGAAGGAGATCATACAAAATGCAGGTTAAGGAAAACCACTGCTTGAGTACATAATCCAAAACAACATTTTATATATATAGTGGTTTTATTATGGTTCTTCCTACAAATTCTATTTTTAGAACAATTTCCATTAGTTGTGTTCCTTGTATTCATTGATG
>NW_027115682.1:355685-361815 GCF_000696795.3 Halyomorpha halys | reverse complement strand
ATTATTTATTATCCCTTTATTTATTATTTATTATAGGTTTAGTCAACTCTTATTTTTTTTTAGTTTACTCCACATATCTCTCTTTGACGCCGAACCTCGCACTACCACTTCTCGAAATGGATACAACACTGTTATCTTCTTACCTTGGATTAGAATGACCTCGATTCATCCAGTTGCAATTTAAATCTACTCACAGTAAACCCTGACATTCTCAACGTTTTTTGAATATTTTATACTAATTTGTTTAGCCAATTTAGTTTTTATTGAACAAACTTTGATGTAAATGGAGAAAATGACCAAGTCGAGGGTAGGATGTGACTATTCCGTGTCCGAGATAAGAACAAAAATATGCTAAAAATATAAAAAATGTAACTATTTAACAGGGACTAATAATATATTGGTTTATTTCAAAATCTTGAGCTATTCTGTTTTTGCTCTTTTTAAAAATAATATACCAATGTTAAAAACAAATAGTAAATTTTTAAATTAAATAGAAAATATTTTACGGGAAAAGAAAAGAACATAAAAATAATCATAAAAAAAACGAAAATTCAATGCTTTACTGACTTCTTTTTTCTAGTCGAAAGCTGAGATTTTATCACGGGCATAGGATTATTTAAAAGAGCCGGTTACAAATGGGTCAATAAAAGTAACTGAAATAAAAAAAACTGGTTTTAGGATTAACGGACCGTTTATTCCCATCTCTCCCATGAAGTACCACCTTGTTACTAGACAAGGCCATTATTAGTTTTAGTATCTTATCAGCTGAAATGTACACTAATGGATTTGATTGAGTCTTGAATTTAAAAGGAACTATTATAAAGAAGTGAACAAAGAAAGTAGGACTTTAGAGCGATAAGTGCAGAATATTTTGTGATGTTTTATAATGAATAACGACTTAAGTATATAAAAATATTTGAATTTTCGGAATATTTCTGAGAAACGAAAAACTAAATGTAAGCTGTTACTTCATTACCGAAATCCTCTAATTTAATTTATTTCTTTAAATTAGTGATTTTTTTTTATTTCTATTGACGTTTTTATTGAATTTGAATTTCCAATCATAAATTAGAATGACAAAAATTTCAAAGAGTTTTTTAAAAAAATATTCCTGAAGATACAGTCTGAAGTAAATGGGACTGGATTAGGCGGTAAAAGATCTAAACAGCTGATTAAGCCAATAGAAAAAAAAATCAAAAGCAATGGTTAAAATACTCACGGAAGTAACAATCTGTTCATTTTTGTTTCCATATTTCATCAATTTTCGAATTATTTGAGCGTTTAATTTCATGACCAACTTCTTTTTTTTCTAAACCTTGAGCGATGTTGATTTTTTTTAAATATAAAACAGGACCCATACTGTTAACAAATACACCCTTACATATCGTTACATACAATACAACCTAACTCTTAAAAAACTTATACTATTTTAAAAAAAATGAACTCTTCAAATTTTTTTTTTCTTCGCTGGAGAAATTCAGAGATTTGGGGTAGACAGGGGAAACGACGAGAAAGTGGTCCATGAAAAATAATATGAAGAAAAAAAAGAGTTCATTTTTATTTCTTCCTCTCTATTGTCATCTCGGCTAATTACTACCACATTACTCATGACCACGTCCGTTGTCATAATGCCACAAATTCATCAGTGGTTGTCTCATCATGTTGCAACCATGCATGTGCAGAATTAGGCTCATAGAATGTTGACCTCGGACGTGTAACTAATTTTCTCAACATAAAAAAACTAAACCGGGTCATAAATTAACTCCTGTCGAGAGAAATGGGAGCTTCTTAATTAAAAAAAAAATACGGCAGGGAATCGAATTTGGGCTTTACAGAAAAAAAATAAAGACTAAAAAACTTCCAAATGTCAACCAAATATAATCACTTCACATAATTCCATAAAAAATTATAATTTTCACGTCGCACAGGCTAAAATGAATTTCTTTACAAAGTTATTTTGCTCTTAAGTAAATTTTAAAAAATCGTTATTTTAAAGCAGTAGCTGCTAATGCTGACATTTTTTAAATTGTAAATTAAAAAATATTATATTCCAAAAATCGGTTAAATTGTGCGCCAAGTGTTCAGCTCCAGTATTGTCTCAGTTCAGTTTGAACCATGTGAAATTATGAATGATTTTTTTTTACCCCCAAAAAACGTATGTCTATTCAATGTCATTAGTACCCCATATAATTGCTTCTTACAACAACAATTAATACAATTGTGATCTATCAGCCTATAATAGTGTTCAATACTGTTGACGTCATAATGATAAATTTTTAAAAAATCACAAAAATTACTTTTCACCAGCATTACGTAAACATATTATCGCTGAGATAACACTTGTGACATCTAATTTCCCTAAAGGAAACTGGTTTTAACAGGATATCAATTACACTTATAGATTTAAGTAATAGTAGGGTTTAATAATCAGTTTAAAATTTACGCCGTTTTCCCTGACCTTTTGACAAGTATAACGAAGAGAGTTATTTCGTTATACTTGTCATGTTTTTGTTTATTTATGTCTTGTGATGATTATTATGTGTATATATAAGAATATTATGAGAGGGGAGAGGTTGGACATAATAATCATCATAAGGTATAATTGAACAAAAAAAACGTGAAAGATACAAATAAATAAGAGTATTCATTACTATCTTAATAAATTGACACTAGTAGAAAAACAGTCATTATAAAGAGAAGTGGGAAAAAAATCACACAAAAGAGAAGTTATACAAAAGAGATAAGGTGTGGTATGAGAAATTGGAGCACATGTTTCAACATGAATACTAAGAAAAAATGTAATACCAGAGATGTTTCCACACAAAGGAATTCAAAATACCCTTTTTTCCTCATCCCGTTCTTAAAGAACGCATGGTACAGGAATCTCAACTACGCGTGTTTATGTACCAGCATAGAGAGGGACAGGTTATTGTAAGCAATCGAACAAAAAATTATAGATACAAAAGGAGAGAAATAAAACATTATACTCGAAATTTTTTTTTTTCATTTTTTTCCCTCCTTACCTCCAAAATATAGAAATAATATATACAAGTTCGAGGTATAAGCTATCTTTATTTGATGATAATGCTGATTTCGTGAAAAGACATATTTTTTTCAAACTGAAAGCGACAATACGACATTACGTTTTTCATAAGATCTATACGGTTTATGTTTTATACTCATATTTCTTTTATTTTATTTTTTTTTAAATAAATGAGGTCCTTACATTATAATGTGGGTTGTTATTGTGTTTATCGACCGATATTAGGATGAGTTTCCGTGCGATCAAATCGGTTTTCAAAATTATTACAAAATATGGTAAAAAAATATATATATTTTTTCATATAATACATAGTCGATCGACCATATGTGGATTTAAAAGAGATAGGGCTTCGACAAAGAAGATCAAAAATAGTTTTCAACAATCTTGACCCACAATCTAGGTCTTCATCAGGATTGTTGTGATCGATGGAGATGAACACAATCACATTATGTCCACCTCCACCCATAATAGCCAAGCACCATTGAATCCACTATCAATGAATAGATGAAAACTATTTTTGTACCACAGTCCTGATCATTTCCTTCAAAATGATGATTTTTTTTTTTAATTCTATTTTACCTTATTCAAATTATTATTCTTTATATCGCGCAATGTACCAAAGTTAATTTGGATGAAAATTTCAGTGGCCCATCATCAGTTACGTAGTTACAGAATTAAAGTTTATAAACATTTTGATAAGACTGGTGACTTTTTTTTGTTTAAATACTCAAATTGAAAAAAAAAACATATCAATAGACTACAAAAAATTTTAGGAGAAGGAGAGGGTAGAATATACGCTATGTACCTTTAATGGTAACGCTTGTGACAGTGAATGTCGACTACATATTTCTGATAATATAAAAATAATTGAAAACTGGAAAATATGATAACCCATTTATAACTAACTGAAAGTAGTATCAAGCAAATTGTCCTTTGACATATTAAATCCATCCAATTACTACTAATCTGTAATGTCTATCTAACTACTTGTTTATCTCATCTGATAACAAAGAACCTGACAAGAAAACAAGGGAAATAAAGAATTATCTGAAAAAAAGGTTAATGTTTATTTTATTATATTTTAATTGGAATTCTATATTCTTATCATATCTTGAGTGTTTTTTAATCCTTTATATTTTAAATTATTTTGTTTAAAAAAAAACTATAAATTTCTAATTTAGATAAAAAACCTATGAGTTATCTTATCTTTTGTAATTTTTAATTTTGTTTAGTTCATCAAAAATAGTTTTTAAGAAATTTCAACAAATATTATTTTGTTTTCATTTAAAATTTGGTATTTTTTTAATCTTTGTTAAAACACTTGTATTTGTTATATATCTATATATAAAATTGTTTAAGCCAAAGAGAGATTACTCCTTACTAATTAGCAGTCTGGTCGAATACTCAAGACGTCAACGTCCGGTCGGATGTCGTTCAAAATGTCGGTCAGTCACGTTCTAGTGAATATGTTTAAAAGTGACTCTGTGGTCAAAGATTTGTAAGAAATCATAACCAGAGACTCGATGCCATGAAATATAGGACGTGATCATGGCAGTACAGGTATAATTGATTTATTCACAGCTCACATAATAGGGTCAAGTATAAAACAGCGCGATATATAGGGCTGAATAATATTATTCAAGACATATAATCAGCAATAACAGTCATATTATTATTTTCCTAAAGCATATATCGCTGATATATCGATTTAATAGCGGTACAGCTTTGAAAAAAAAATGTTTTTTCACTTTTTTCCTTAACGTGTTCCAAAGCAGTGTTTCTCGTGTTTCACCATAGTGACACATCTTCACTGTCTATAATTTATCATATGTCAATTTTATACAATTCTTTGAATTTAAACGGATGTAGCTGTATCAAATATACTCAATCTTTCTCGAACAATGGCATAACTTTAATTGTTTCATTATTTTAATGAAGTTTATAGGTGAATTGTGACGCGTTTTGTATTGCTATAAGTTGGATGTGACATATTTGGAGCTGAACTTTACGATTTTTGATTGAAATCGATAGACGCAACATTTTATGTATTGACCGGCAGGCAAAGCAGAGCGTAGAGTAAATGATAATTGTTCTAGCCTGCAACAAAAATCAATTTCTGATAAATCTATATCAGTGCGCAATATGTAAATTTCACAACATCAATTCGTAATATTATAAAAATTCATATTTAGAGAAAACATTTAAGAAAGTAAAGTCTATTGTTACTACTGCCCTACGCGGTAAAACAATTATGAACCACGTGCCAATTCAAAAAATCTTTCTTTGGGCCAATACCTTTAAACATCTCGCGATGGAAGCTATTTCACCCGAAATAGTCATAGTTTCTGTATTGTATAATCTTATTCCAAATAGAATTTACCCGAAAATATGAGTTTCTTATTGAATCGACAAATTAGAAAATCAGAAAAATAGCTAAGGTGAAAGTAGGAGAGTGATCAATTAATTGAAAGCTGACCGAAGATCTCTCCGTTCTCTTTTATAAATGATTACAAATATGTAGAAACAGATTGAGAAGTACAATTCACATCACAGGAAACCAAAGGCCAGTATTCTACGGCACATCTACCCAAAACGAATATTTTGGTTCGATTTTGGAATGAAAGATCCCCGGTATGATCAGTAAAAAAGGATGTTAAATATTAAAAAACTTAAAAAAAGAATTTAGTTTAAGAAAAAGATTGAGTAAAATAATTTAATTTAGAACAAACTGTTAATATGAATAGAAAATTTACACAAAATCTTTTTCACATTTTCAAATTGTAATTAAAAAAGTTTGTACGTTTGTGTTTGTTGTATGTTTCAATATTATCGAAATCGTGTTTTTCTAAAAATAATAATATAACGCCTATATAATATGGTCTATCTGTCTATAAAAAAGTTTATGTTTTTTATTAACTGCTGGAATTTAGATGTATTAAGCTGCTGCCATGATTTCCTTGGTTTACAAGTTTTTTTTTGTTTTTTTAATTAGATAGATTTATTTATTGATAGATATTACAATCTGCCACACAGTTGTGGGCAATAGGTAATATTGATAAATGATCTCATACATACTAAAATAAAAAA
>NW_027115682.1:320385-355625 GCF_000696795.3 Halyomorpha halys | reverse complement strand
AAAAAAAAAAAAAACTCTCTTAAAATATATACAAACAAAAGAATAGACAAGATGAACATAATCCGACTATCTGTATGAAAAATAAAATAACATAATGATAAAATAATTTGGTTTACTAGTGAAATACACTTTGAAATAGACTCAAATTCGAAAATTGAAGTTTAGAATTGAATTTTTTTTTTTTTTTAATGTATCAAAATGGTAATTTTATTTTTTTAAGCAGACTTTTATGATATTATTAAATTCTTTGGAATTTAATCTTTTTAACATTTTAGGGTAAAACAAATTACTCAAAACTAAAAAATATTGACTTAATGTGTTTCATTTGTGAGTCGATGTTAAATTATTATTAATATGACTAGTAGATTAACTTATTGATTGGAAAGTGAAATATTATTCATTGCATGATAATCTTATTTAGGAAAGACGACGTATTATTCTGAAAATGACCGAAATAAATTGTGTTTTGTAAGCCATTGAACATTTTGAATATTCTCACTTATTCTGTTTTTCTCAATCTCTAATAATATACAATACTACTTATTATTATCCTTACCTCTGTCAATCTGTTGGCCAAAACACTCCCCGCACTTCCAGCGCCTACGATAATGAAGTCGTACTCAGGCCTTGGTTTGTCGGTGTCAGGGGGCTCGTAGTTTGGCATATTCATCCCTTTGGTGATCCATTGGAGCATGGAGGACAGTAGTGGAGGGTAGTCCGCAAGGCCGACTGTGAGGACGCAGCAGGTCACTGCCAGCAGTCGCAGTGAAGGGCGCAACATAGCGCTGAGTTAATTGCACAACTGTGAAAATTAAAAAAAAAATAGGATAAATTTTTTTAAAAAGTTAAATTTTCCTTAAATGTAAATGAGAAGGGGAAAAAAATCGAGAAATAAAAATCTCATAGATAATCATATATAAACCTATAAACTTCTTAGGAATTACATTATGTAGTCATTTATTACAAATTATAAATAAAAACGTAACTCATAAGTTAGTAACTAATAAGTAAGAAACTAAAATGTTAAATATTATAGTAATAAACCATTGAAGATTTTGAATAATATCTCACGTAAGTATATAAAATTAGTTCAAAACTAATAAAAAAGAAAAATTAAATGAAAATCTGGTGCAGTGTGCACATCACAAAACGTGTTCTTAAAACATTACTTTGAGTTGAAATTAATTCTTTCATATAGATAGTAAGTAAAAGTAAACTGACGATTGTGATAATCATAATAATCTCAAGAAACATAAAGATACATAATTATAAAATTAATTTATTTACGCATTTTTCATTTCCTTTCACAATACCATCAATTCTACAATAGATATTAATTTTTCTAAACTCTTCGGTTTCCCAACAGTATAATAAACATCCATGTTACTAAATTTAGTTCTGGAAATTTGTTTACAATATGAAAAACAATTTCTCCGTTTTGTTTTTCCTTTCGGTTCATAATCATTCATTTTTATCATAGTTTATATTTATCGAATTTTTATTACTATTAACAATGAGAGATGATTAATTATTTCAAATAGATATAATTAGAGATACTTCAGAGGGAGTTATTTCGAATATTCGATATCACACCATTTGGTATTTCAAGGTCCTTTAAGGCCTGGCTCATATTAAAGAGGATTTAATTTTATAAATTAATCGAAATCCTTAGTGGTGTTTTCAAACTGTTACCGTTTGTTACCTTCTGAAGACAACAACAAGTTTTTACTATAAGAATGAGCTAAGGCTGGGTTCGAAACCAGGAAATCTAGAAGCGGTTCATAAATCCTTCTCTATCAGGAGTATCAAGGATAAAATAATTAGTAGCCCATTCCTTCATCGAAAATTTCCAGTTAAAAAATAACTTCTCCTATATTTACATTAAAATTACATGATGTCAGTAACAATTTAGTAGATACCAATGCAACAAAGGACTATAATTTATCCAAATTATAATTGTTTACTATAAAATTTAATTAAATATTGTAAACCTTTTATAAAACAAAGAAGGTAAATTGGATCCATTTTTTTTTAATACGTACTGAAAGCGCATACATAATACTTCACATATCATAAAATTAATTCATCGATTCTATAGTCTTATATTTACATTAAAATGACATGATGTCAGTATCTATTCAGTAAATGTCAATGCAACAAAGGACTATTATTTATCAAAATTATAATTGTTTACTATAAAATTTAATTAAATATTGTAGAAGGTAAGTATTCAGCCACAGTGTATAAAGTTTTATTATTTTATATAAGAAGATACAGAAACTAAGACTACATACTTGTCTGATAGAGTGCCCTCGGACAAATCAATTCTACTTCCCTCTAGATCTAGGCTCAATATGAGAATGTTCCTTATTTCTAGCATACTGCCGTATTTATTTGGATCGTCAGGAGTGGGGAAATGATAGGAACCCTATAAGAAAGGGTTGATAACGAGCTATCCTGTTTATGAGGTCTCAAACTATTCTTTGAGTAACAAAGACAAGCGACAGATAAAAGGCTTCTCCTGAAAACATAATATCTATGCGATAGTTAAAATAGGAGTATTATATTATATTTGAAGTGACCATTCCGCAGCTATAAAGCAAAAGGTAAGATGTACCCTTTATATAAAGTCGTGAGAATGCAAGGGGGTATTTATGTATGTCAGTTACAAATGATAGCTGGGGTGCCATTCAGTGTATAAAGTAGACATATATGTGTAAATAAGACATTGTCGAAGTCTCTTTCTTAATAGCTTCATCAACTCCTTTGTTACTCTAAGGTGAGCACGTGCGTGCTGAAAGGAGGTAATTGTTGTGATATCTCTCAAATATTATAACAACAACAAATATTATAAACAAAACACATTCTTACTTATTGACAATACTTAACTCGGTCGTAAGGTATTGGTTGCGGAGATTAATACCATTATTTAGTCAAAATATGAGTTACATTGATTTCTGTTAATCAATTTTATTTTAATATTATATTATTAGTCAATAATATCTAACAAAATATTAGAAATAGGTCGTATGACACAGAATTGTCTTAGAAATTTTATTTAATTCAAAAGGTTGTTCGTCAACAAATATTAATGAAATGGATCAATGGATGATATTTAATAGAAATGTGAGTAACCGGTCTTACTATAATAGCACTCAAAAAATTAAATCGTGGCACAGCAAAGTAAATAAAGCGGAATATACAAAAGTAATTAATTATTTATTATTTTTTTTATTTATACTTCCTATCTGTTTTTTACATTATATCACATTTCGTCTGTTTTGTTGTTCTTTTCAGTGGCTAATTATTAACTGTCAAGAAAAAGTTATCAATATTTACATTAAAGAGTTATATATTGAAGAGAAAATTTATAGACATAATGTAGGAGTCATTGAAGAAATTAAACAGTAACAAAAGTACATTAATGGAACAGTATCATGATGTGGTATGGTGATTGAATTGTTCTGAAGTCTATTTACGATAAATAGAAAGAAATTAGTTGAAGTACAAACATTAACACGTAAAAAATTGAGAAAAACCCTAGACTAAGACAAAATCCAGGATTATAATGAACAACTCAAAATATTATTACGTTCCTTGCGCAATGGGGAATCGGTAAATTCAGCTTCGGCAGTACACACTTCTGTTTCTTTGAGAAAATAAATTTTATTTACTTTAATTTATTTCACTTTACTTCATAAGTTGTTTTGATAACTTTTTTCGGTTATTTTTTTGACTTTGTGCTTTCAATTGACATTTATAGGGCGTTGATAATTTAAAACGACTCATAAGTCCAATAAATTCAAATGTTAACTCATGCTAAGAACTATGAATTTCTTACATTTCTTTATTCATTATATTTTCTAAAATATACTTTTGAACATCAAAAAATCCTTGAGGGTCAATAGGGATTCAACTAATAATTACAATACCTTCTTTCCTCATCCATCACTCTTGTAAAGCACCCATTAGAACAAAGGGATTGGTCTCTATTGACGATTATAACAAACGAATACTCCACGTGGATGCTACTCAAGCTCGCCTTTGTCTTAGCCAATATGATTACTGTATACAAGTCAAGGGCCTCGCGAGGAGTCGTGACGATGTCCATGTACCATAGGCTGGAGGCCTTCAAGTTCATTCTTCGACTGTCAAGGACTAAGGAGAATCTAATTATCTATTGCATTGTCCGCAGAGGTCTTCGATCCATCAGTTAATTGTAAGTTATCTTATTGACTGGTATTGAACTTAGCGTTTAATAATTGATTTTTTGTGTGATTTTTACTTTCAATTAACTATATATGGAATATATAGAAATGGGGAGTATAGCGATCGTGAAAAATTTCGAATTCGAGTTTTCGACAGAAATAAACGTTTTAATATATTTAAGATATAATCTAGTCTCGCAAAATGGTATGTCTGTGTGTGTGAACAAACTAGCTCAATAAAGAAAATTAAATTTAAATATTATGTTTAAGGCGGTTATATGTAAGGTATATCCAGTACATACCTGTCAGCCATATTAGGTATGTAAGTATAAATTACAAGTTGTATATTCACATTAAAAAATTGAAAAATATAAACTATTAAAGGATTTGAGAATGAACCTAAAGAGTTACGAGGAAAATATATATCTCCAGGTTAAAAACATATTTCTGAAAATGAGAGTAATATGACTGGAATATTATATTCCGTTAATAAACCATTTTATAAAAAATAACATTTCAAATATGAAGACGTAAAAGGTAATGATGACGAAAAACACAAAAATAATAGGTTCATGCAAAATATGTTTTAATACTGAAAAAATGGTTGAGAGGAGTATGTAAATCTTAGTTAATTGCCATATTTCTGCGATAATTTTACAAAAAAAAATGTTAAACTTTTACAACGTGAAATATTATCTAAAATAATGTTCTGATATCTATTGAGATTGTTAGTCAACCAATCAACTGAAACCCTCATTAGGAAAATTAGTGCGATTAAATATTTCCGCAGTCAATAATATAGAAATATCTGATATGACCGAAGATTAATTGAAACCAAAGTAAGATGGTGGTGAAAGCTGTGTGATGCGCGTACCGCACTAAATCTTTATTACTTATGAACATAAAACACTTATTTAATACCGCCGAAGGTTTAAGGCGCGAAATAGCTATAAGGAAAAGAGAAGTTTATCTATTCGTTCTTGCTAGCTACAGCTGAAAATAATCCTATAAAATAAGTTTTATAGGTATAGTAGTTGTAGTATTTTTCTTACACTTATTCTCAGTTTAACGACACGTCCAGAACCATTATAGCTAGATTGATTATTCTCAAAGTATAAACTTAGGTGTAATCGTAATGTTGTATGCCCAAATTCTATAATTAGGAAACTAGTATTAGTTATGATTATTTGTTCCAAAATTCTGAAAAATGTGACAGCTGATTAAGGATCAGAAATAGGAGTAATTTTCTTCTGTAAGCATGTCCACATTTGTGGTTTTAAGTCTTCCAATATTATTGTTTACTGTCGGATTTTTTTTTTTAATTTTCAACACCCATTCTATACTAAAAAAATGTATACATTAAAAAAACATAAATCTGTGCCGCAACAACTCATGAAGGGTCTGGGGTGTACTTTGGAAGTGTTGTTACTAGACCAACGGTTGTGCAAGGAGGTGATGTGGTCAGAAGCACGCTCAACCGTCCAATTAAGGGTACCCACTTTATAAGGCTGGGTGGACCCTGGAGGGTAAATGTATTTAGCACTCCATTGCCTTAACAATGAGCTAACAACTCCCACATATATATAAAATTTGGATTAATTTTGATCTAGATTTATATTAAATAAATATTTATGTTCAGATATATTTTTATTATTTTATACAATTTTTAAATCAAGAGAAAATGTATATAGTTAATTATATAAGAAGATGGTAAGGGTTGTGGTCAAAAGTGAAACAAAAATAGTTTACAACTATTTATTTTCCGACGTTTCGCCCCACATTGCAGGGCTTCATCAGGGCTAAAAAGATACAAAATGATACAATGATAAGAATAAAAATACAATGATAAGAAAAAAAACAAGTAACAATGGCAAGAGTAAAAATTTCTTAATAAAAATACGTAAAATATAAAGCTAAAAAAGTACAGGAGATGCACATAAAACAAAAACAATACGGGGAAAGAAATTTTTTAAAAAATTTATTAAGAAATTTTTTCTCTTGCCATTGTTACTTGTTTTTATTCTTATCATTGTATCTTATCTATGTATTTTTATTCTTATCATTGTGTCATTTTGTATATTTTTAGCCCTGATGAAGCCCTGCAAAGTGGGGCGAAATGTCGGAAAATAAATAGTTGTAAACTATTTTTGTTTCACTTTTGACCGCAACCCTGACCATCTTCTTATATATCAATTTTTACGGTCAACTATATATACATATATATAGTTAATTGTATATAAAAATGAAATATAGTTTATTTTTCAAATATATATTTTGTTTTGTTATTTTACTTCATTATAGTTTATTAGTTCTTTTCTTCGATGAAAGCCTTCAATTAAACCAGCTGTGGATTCTCAGGCGCATTTAGTGAATACTAGAAAGCTGTGCAAAGTATTCCTAAGTACCCATAACTTTGGCTCCACTTCATGAAAATAAATATTATAACATCAACATCAACACAGTGTAAACTAGAAGATTTATCTTTCATTTATATTCTAAGGAAGCTGAGGTATTCATTTTAGACTTTTCTTACTTCTGTGTGGGTTAAACTGTAGATTATATAAAAAGGTACAAAATCTGATGCGAAGTAAACCATTCTTGCACCACTTAGATGCCTTATAAAATTGGCGGACATTGATCTTAAACATATTTAATGGGTTTCCTTCAAGTTTGAGACAGAGCTAACAGACAAGATATAAGAGATTCAAGTTCCTCATTCAAATTATTAGAAAAAAAAAAAAAAAAAAAAATTATGGCCAGAATTCAGTTTCGAGGTCATCTGTGTGGCCGTGATTGATTTGTTTTTGGTCAAAACCTTTGAAATATTATTTATTTTTACACGATTTGCTTCATTAATCATTAAACATTTCATAAATATTTACCATAGATTAATCAAATAGTTGTATAACAGACACAATTAAAAAAACACCTTTTTTAAACGTTTTAAGGTTTATGTATTTTCACACGATTGGTTTATCCATTAATTATTTAAATTTCATCTAGCATGTCATGAATATTTACAATAGATTAATCAAATAGTTGTTTATCAGACACAGTTAAAAAAAAATTAACTTTTTAACGTTTATGTATTTTTACACGATTTGCTTATTCATTAATTATTTAAATTTCATCTAGCATGTCATGAATATTTACAATAGATTAATCAAATAGTTGTTTATCAGACACAATTAAAAAAAAAAAACTTTTATTAAACGTTTTAAGGTTTATGTATTTTCACACGATTTGCTTATCCATTAATTATTTAAATTTCATCTAACATGTAATGAATATTTACAATAGATTAATCAGATAGTTGTTTATCAGACACAGTTAAAAATTTTTTTTAATTTTTTATCGTTTATGTATTTTCACACGATTTGCTTATTCATTAATTATTTAAATTTCATCTAGTATTTCATGAATATTTACTATAGATTAATCAAATAGTTGTTTATCAGACACAGTTCAAAAAAACTTTTTAACATATTTGAATGAATAACCTTGATATTTCGCCCTTAACTGTTCCAGAGAAATATAAACGGATGACATGAATATAAAAATATTTCCGGGATTCGACCATACTGATTTTTCCATTCCAATGGCTTGCAATAGAAAAACAAAACATCATTAGAGGATTAACATTAATATTTATTTATCAAGGAATAAATGTAAAAAAAAATTATTACAATTAAATTTCATCTAATTTCAAATTATATAAAAAAGTACAAATATTTCAAATAATCAACTTTTATCCTTTAAATACTTTAAACAAATTGAAACATCTGTAAAGAAATGCCAACGGATTTTATTATTTAATAATTAACAAGATTTTTCTCCTTAAAAAAATAGATTATTCAAATGTGTAAATTAGATATCTTCTTGTGCGACTAACATCCAGAAATCCGGGTTCGAATTGGGCTGACGTATAATTATTTATTCTGTTACTTTAGTAATGAGTCAACCCTGAGGCACCCTCTATAAAATGGGTACCAGTAATTGTGGAAAAATCTGGCGATTAACAAATCATCTTCTTGTATAAATTTTGTTCAAAATTCAGTACTTTCTTACAAAGTTGTGAAACCTGATCCTTTATTTGTTGTAGCGTAACAAACAAAAAAAAAGTATTAGATATCAATCATCAATAATATATGTTTTAGTTTAGTCAAAAAGGTTTCCAATACAAACGTTTCACTATAAAGCAATTTGTCTACTATTCTATATAAATTCAAATTATTTATTTATATTTATTTAAATAAATAATCAGATAAATGTAAATTATTAAACTATGTATTTAAAAAAAAAATTATATTCCTTAATACTATACATGGAGGGTAAATAAATTAGAGGTGATCTTGAATATAAATATATTAAAATGTGAGTTAATAACATTAAAATCAAATTAATTTCTAGAATATTATATAAAAATAAAAATTTGGTGCGGTGCTCTCATAAAAAAATCTTACTTATTACCCTATTTGGAGTATAAAGCAATCAAGTATACTTAGTACAAATAATAATTAAACAAATTAATAACTAAAATTATGCAACACTCTTCAAAGTAAATGTAAGTGAAACTTATATATGATAATGAATTGTATTTATTATTTTTTCAATAGCATAACTTAAGCATATAATGTTGTTAATTAACAATTATTATTAATGCATAGTCACAAATTGCAAACAATAGAGAAAGAGAAAAGTATTTTATACGCAACGAAAGCAGGAATGAAGTTAGTTCACCTACAATCTCAAACAAACAATAATTATGATCAGGCAGAATCTGATTTGAGTAATTTTTTTTTTATATTATAAAATGGTAGATAATAATATTGAAATTTCTATGTAAACTAATGTTAAAAGATTTTCTTTTTTAAGATGCCGAAAAGAATTATGAACTGGTTTTAGACTTGAAATTTTGCTTGACCTGATTTGCGACTCCCTGGGACTTCCCAAGCTAAAAGCCAGTTCTTAGCTGCCTAAACTCATAAAACATTTTCCAGTTTTACACTAATTAAAAAAAATACAAATCACTGGTTATGTTCTTATTAGATGTGGAATAATACGAGTAGAAAATTGTAAAAACAGATGTTTTTTCTAATGATACTGAATTATGTTTTTCTCTCTTATTTGGCTCATTGGCACGAATACTAGAACACTAAAATACTACACTACAAAATAGAATTTTTTATTTTGTATGTGACGTATTCTATAGATTAAAACGTTGTCTGCATTGGAACAGTCTACAGAGGGACCACATAATAAATAGAAACCCCTGTATACGTTAATCTCTTTGAAACACGTCCATTTCAATGTCAAACTAAAACTTTTTTTTTTTTAAGATGTGCCACTACCCATGCAAAACAGCGAAATTTGTAATATTTTATAATGTAGAATCGCCATAAAAAAATTAGTCAAAATCTGTGACCAATTTACTTATTCCTCCCCTTGTAAAAGTAAAAACAATATACTGGAATCTGTACTATTTAGGATCGAAACGTAAGCAGTTTAGCTGGAGAGCTGATTAAACAGGAGTATATAAAAGAAAACCTCCAATATTAAATTAAAATAATATACTTTATGTGTATATTAATATATACTGAAGTTTCATTTATTAGACCCATTTAAAATAGAGTTGAAAAAAATGTTTTAATTTAAGTGTACAAACGACTTTAAACTTTTTAATATTAGCTTATTGAACTTAATATTTTCTGCTTTGATAAAGTATAATTAATATATAAACCGCTGAATTTATTTACTGAATTTACCACTGGTTAACCAGGAGAACTGGATAAGTGAGGGCCAGTTAAACGGAGTTCTAATGTAATAAAAAAATATATGTAATTATCGTCAACGTCACCTATTAGTCTCAAAAAGAAAAAAAAATGCTTTTGATAGATGTAAACAAAATCAGTACGTTATTAACTCGAGAAAAAAAAGTAAGGGTTTACTCACTTATAAAGCTTACTCATCAAAAGCTAAGCTGCTACTGAGACAGTAAAAGCCCTTCTATTAAGATTATCCAGAACGCTATAAAAGAGACCCACTTTCGAGGATAACGAGTCAACTCTCTGAAATTAATACTCAAAGGCTCAGTTCACAACCTAAGAATCTTTCCGAATAGAAAAAACCAGGCTTTTTTGAACTAAGAACAACATATCGAAAAATGAAGGCATCCTTCATAAACACTTGTACGGTCCTGATCTACAAATCAAATCTGCGATCATGGTATACCACAAAAATTTAATTTCTACAGTTATTTATAAAGTTTCATCGTCAATGTTCAAAAAAATATTTTAATCTTCTCTAATGGCCAGAAAAATATGAGACGAGTTATAATATTGGGAGAATATACTTTTGTTTCGGCGGTTTTTTAAAAAACATATTCTGATTTTAAACTCTTCCGACTGCTCTTAAGATCTTTTCTTAGCTCTAATTTTAAGCAAATGAAATCCGCTACAATGCGCGCCAACCTACTTTCGTCCACAAGTTTTTTGTAGTTCAGTGGGTTCATGTTAAATTGGCACCTATTTTTGTGACAATCGCAAAAATTAATCTGAAAACCAGAGAAACTAAACATTATGAGTATTTAAGTATCAAGGTGGGAATTACGAAAATATTTTTTTTTTTCTGCCAAGAATAAAACAGTTAAACAAAAAACAAAGGAGCCATATTCCATTCTATAAAAATCGGCTAGGCTCTACTTTTCCTTTGTTTATTAATAATATACTTTAATTTTTCGTATTTGTCAATTAGTTTACTATTGCTAACAAAGAGAGTTTTTTTTTCAATTAAACTAAAAAGAGGTAATTTAGAAGAGGGTGTTTTAAAAATTAGATATTTAAGCTCTGTCCAACTATGTCTATGGAGATAAGACCTATCTCGTATTAAAGACTATTTAATTACTCATTGATTCACCGAAGTTAATCAAAATCGTTAGTGTCATTCTAGAGAAAATCGAAAAAACATGAAAAATCGATTCCATGTGGCACTTCTACATTTTTTACATCACATCTCAGGCATATGCCTGCTTTAAGTCACTGAAATAACGTTTTGTGGTTTCGTACGAATTTTCGTTTTTGAGATTGGCTGTTGACACACAGACCATTTTGCAAGGCTTGGTTATTTGAATTCCAGGGTCCTCAAACATAAATTTCCGGCGAAAACCGGAATTCGAAATTTTATATGATCGCAATACTTTTCTTTAATATATATTTCATATATACGTTAGCGAAAGTAATAAATAAGTTCAGTTAATATTGTTTGTAAAATATCACACCAACATTTTAAAAAAACACGGTAATACAAAATGAAGTAGGGAGCAATTTACACAACGATCTACAGTCCAAAATGGTGTGACTACTGATTAAAAAAAAAATGTGCATGATGTGGTTTGGTCATCCTATAGGTTGGCAGCCTGTAGTGGGGCCCATCAGAGAGGAAAGATCGAAACTTATTCAACGGGTCCTTTACACTTCCACCCTAAGCCGTGTTTCAACCGGAGGCTAGAATTATTATTATTCTAGTTGTTGTTCCACTCATGAGCTGTATGGAAATTTTGTATTGAGACCATCAATTGATATTTAAGACGGAGAAAGTTGAACACTAATTTGATGATAGCTTTCTCCGGCTTATAGAATCCAACTCATCTGAGAACTCTTTAGAAGCTCTAGGTCAAGGCTTTCGGTCTACTTTCTGTAGATGGACCACTAACGATGTAATGAGATGCACCACTGGAAGCTCGTATACATGGATAGGCAACGTGCGTTAACAACATTCCAAAGAGTCAAATGTAAATAAGATCTAAAAAGGATCTTGAAGACTGGTTTTCTGATAACACGTCTATGTCTGTTCTTAATAAAACTAAGCTTAATTTTATCAGTAAATTTGGAACTGTCAGATTATCATAAATACATGAGAGACGATCTAATTTAATGATAAAACTTAGATATACATGATAATATAAAGTAGAAAGTAGTATTACAGGTGGATTCCCTTCAGACGTCTATTCCAAAATCAAGTTATATAACAGAAATACGATGCATTGAACTTAACCCGAGCCAGCGAGATGAAAGGTGCCTCGTTAGATAAGAGTTTTCTTCTTTCCCGTTATCTAACAAACCGGCAATGACCCACTGCCAGTGACCTCCACCAGCAAGTCTTCAACCTGTTTTCTGGTCAGCGATGCGTACTCCACCTTCACTTCAATTCGAAATTCATTTCTGAAATATTGTACGGTACAATTACGCTGAAGTCCATTAAATTGAATTACATAAAAATTAAAGCATCATCTACTAAAGCTGAAAAATATAAAATTTTCCAATAATTATTTATTTCAAAGTTTTCCTCGTCTTTTAATTTCGTGTTGAAATTTAATTATTCTTAAACCTTTTTTTCTTGATACCTTTCAAATTAAAAATTAACTCATATAAGAAATAATCCTATATAAATAAAATAAATATGCTAAAAATAAAGTGTTTTTTTTTCCAAATTAATTTGATATTTATTTTTAACAAAAAGCTAGTTGACCTTCTTAATCTAAAACTTCGGCTATTTAAAAAATAGAAATAAATTATATTGCCACAGCAACTTGAAAACAAGAAAATGAGTCAGTTAAGTATTGGGAGTAAGTAATATAATATAACATTTAATATTAAATAATATATTTTAGTCTTATAGTAAAGTAATATTATGCGCTGGATTCAATTTACACCTCAATAAATCAAAAAATATAAGTAAAAATAAATAAAATGTCACGACTTAATTTATTTATAAATATAATAACTTATTCGTGAGCTCAGTAGTCCACATATTTTACCACGTATTTATTTGTATAATTGTTTATGAGTTGAAAGGTTTTATACGGAAATTGCTTCATTTTGTTCTCTCTTAAAAAACAAAACATGAATAGTCTGTATTTATCGAAAAGGAATAATCACGAACAGTTTAAGAGGCCATTGAAAACTGATCACGATTTACCAAAAATTTGTAAAAAAACAACAACAAATGCTATCTTCAACAACCCACCATCGGTAAGAATTAACCAGTCATTTAGTTGAAGGTTGACCTCATCCTACTCAACATTCTCACTACCCAGAAATCATAATAATATGTAGGGATGGCTTGAAACATCAATTATTTTACAAGTATTAATTTTTTTTTAATTAAAACTTCATTAGTATTAGTGAAAATAATATAGAAAAAAAATTTCGAAGGCCAGATACATCCTAGGAGATTAACTTTCTTCGCTTTTCAATAACTACAGGTATTCTATCATCCAGATTTTACTGAAATATCACTGTCATCTTTAATAATTCATTGTTAAAGGACGTTTTTGAGTAATTGGCTTGCAGAATAAAGTGTGATTAGTTATCAATAGTCGATGACTATAAAATATTTTTGCTATGAAGGTTACCATTGGTATGGTAAGTATAAATTGTAATCTCAACTGGGCATTAACAGAACTCTGGTGTGCAAATCATCAACATAAAGATGAGTTAAAGGTTAAGTGATTGTTAATTTTTTATTGTTATCATGTATTGTTAATTTTCCAGCAGATTATTTACTATACAACTGTCCTTCAGGGTTCAGTTCCTTATGGTTACAGAATTTATTCAAACGATACCAGTTAATAGTCGACGTTAAATACAGGATTGGATTTTAATTTTTTTTTTTTTTATTGACTAAAATAGAATTATATAGATATGTATATATATTTATAAACTGATAAAAATAAATAGATATATCTGTATCCAAGAAATAAGAAAAATAAATCTTTAATGTTTTTTTTTTAATAACAGTTTACTCAATGGAGAATGAAAATATATCCACCTAAATCAATCTAAAAGTTAATTCACTTCAACTAAATTTTCCGATTTATCGTATAAGTTAAAAGTCATTAGGTTCAAACAGTCAGTCCATTTTCAGCTGAATGAGCACTAGATGGTTATATGTACTTATTTCGAATTATTAATGATTTTTATAAAGATTTTTACTATAATAATTAATACATATATTCTTTATTTTTGTAAACATTGGTGCCTAAGCGGAAACCTTCTGGAAAGAAAAGAGTATATATCTAATTATTGACCTGCTTAAAAAAAAAAATGGTAATCGATCTTTATTATTGACAATCAGTTCAATTTCGAATTTTATAAATCAGATTGTGATCTGTATGAGTAAATAATTTTTTTAACTAGCATAACTTTCTTCCCTGACCAGAAATTCCTCCTCAATCCGATACACACAAACAACACACTTTATATATAAGAATTATTTATAGCAGTATATATTTCCTATTTGAATATTAAAAATTACACAAAACCTTACGTAACTATTAAACCCTTAAATACCTTATTTTTAAATAACGAATTTAAGTTGTTCCATGATTCGAGGAGCCCAGAAGCGGATCTCGACCGAGAGTCACAAGACATCGGGATGTTTTAGATTAGATTTTTATTCAGGGCGATCAACATCTAGGTTATTACACCCTTTTTACTTCTTCTATCTTCTTGACTTATAGTTGAATGTAGACTATTTCCTTTTTACACTGGTCGGTATTGGTGGTATAAATTATTTTCGGTTTTATATTTTAGTATAAAGTTGTGTTTCTTTGAGAAATTTTATTATTTTGTCTATTGATTCTTCCGAGTCTTTAAGGGCCAATTCTCTTGTTCGTGGAATTTTATTATTTTCGAAGACTTGACGAAATGATGGGCATTCTTCAATTATATGCTTTATTGATAATGGGGAATGACAGGTTTGGCATATAGGCTGGTCCTCTTTTGTGATTAAGTGAAGGTGAGTTAATTTGGAATGTCCTATTCTTACTCTTGCAACAACCACTTCTTCTCTTCTGTTTCCCCTTATGGCACTTGTCCACTTTTGTGTTGTTTTTTTTACATTTCTCAATTTATTGGTGAGTGGTACGGCGGCCCACATTGAATCCCAATTTTTGACATCGGGATGTTCCACTATGGCTAACGAATTTAAGTCTCTCCGTTAATGAATACCTTTTTTTTTTTTTCTTAATTTTAATTTGCTGTAAAATGATGTAATAACGCTTCTACTGCTTTGTATTATTACATAACATAGAGATTTATCACGTAAAAAATGTTTAAAGATCAAGATTTATTCGTTTTGAAGGGAGACCAGAGGCATAAAAAAATTAAAAAAAAAAAAAAAAAAAAAGTGATAAAATGTTTCGAGGCAAATTAAATTGGTACAGAGGGAGGGAGATAGATGTTTTGAAGAAAAAAAGAGCTTCGAGAATTGTGTAAACTAAGTAATAAATAAAACTTACAATCATTGTAATAATATATTTTATGTTTTTAGCCCCTTATTTTACATAATATTCAAAGAATTTTAAATATCCCTTATTAAATAAATATAAAAAAAAAAAATATAAATATATAAGTGATTGCCTTTGAAGAAAATGATACATTAAAGTCGCCATCCATAGAAATATCCAAGGACATTTTAAAAGCTAGTATTTATCACAAATGGTATAAGAGGAATGGCTCTGTCATTAAAAACTTTAAAGAATGAATAACAGGTAGTTTCTTTTAATGTTATGCTCTTTGACTTTGTCCTCGTGGGGTAGTGTCGTTTATATGTGGTAGCGTAACTGGCTGCAAAGGTAATATAGCAAGGACGAAAGCTGGAAATTATCGACAATAACTATTTTCTAAGTGTATCTCGTGAGAGGTTGAGCGCTTCTAGCGACCTCACATCGCTCTGAAAATAACGAGAAACTTTGAAAGAAGCTATAACAGTTAATTTTAGTAATTGTTCGGTGATTATGGCCTATAATGGAAGTCACCGGCTATAATTTGTCACGTTTCTTACTCATACGAAACTCAGATATCGATGAATGTTTCTTACTTTTTATTCACTTCAAAATTTGTTGAACATTTCATTCACACAGTTACGGTAAGTTATTATTAAAATATAACTCATACCAGTAATTGTTAGTTTTGAACATAACACAAAGTTGGGCTTTTCATTATTATATTGTTACAGCTATTATATTTTGATAGTAATTAATTAGCAGGTTTTAATACTATTAATACTTAATTATTTAACGGAAAAAGGATTATTTGAAACATATAATGTACTTAATATTTTTTCTGTATACAGAATTCCGAAGTATTTTTTTTTTTGTGTCTAATATATATTACAAAGATAAATTCTTTGTAAAAGCAAATACTTCTTCAATGCATAGTGTTATACTAAAAGTTAGTCATAAATATATTAATAGTGCGAGGTATGATAAATAGATTCGTCCAGAGAAAAAAATTTAATTGAACTCATATTTAGCCATTTGAAAAATATAACATTATCAAGACTACGCTATTAATATAATAATCACAAAAATAATATGACATGATAAATAATTACATGTAGTTTAATTATCTTCATTATACATAATTTACGTGCAGTCAAATTAAAACATAATTATTAAACCTTATTCATTATTTGAGTGGTACTATGTAATAGATTTATATTAGAGGCTGTTAATATTTTAATTCATTGATTGAATAGTAAGTATTAGTTACAATGTAACAATGGGTATTATTGTGAAAGACACACCTTACTCGATGACACATACAGTGTGGGTAGCCAGTTTGTGGGCATGAACAATACTGTCATTGCTGTATGATACCAGAAAAACGGTCGTGTCTAGGAAGAGAACGCTCAATGACGAATATTTCTGTTTACAACGGCCTTTTCACATTCCGAATTCAGGAGAACTTAGTTATTTTTTCTCTTATTTTTTGCTCCATGAGCCTTCACGACTCGAGAACCCTTGAGCTGCTGAGAACGTACTGAACCCACACGGAATGTGGTAACACTTCCTGAATATGTATGTCAAATAGTTTTACAAGTTCATCACAGTCGAGTAATAAGATGCAGAGTCGTGAGCCTCTCTCAATCTTACTTCTTGTTTTTTATTTTAGCTTAATAACGATTCATTAATATACTACCCTACAAAGCTTAACAGTAAAATAATAGGTTACACTCGATTTCCATTTTTAAGTCTAGTATATTATCTCTTCGAATAAAAATGATTTTACTTTTAACTAATTTTCATTTCTTAAGAAGAAATGGGAAAGTGACTGATGATCTAGAAGATATAATTTTCTGGCTATTAAAAAAAAATAGGTAATAATAAAAATAAGGTTCTCTTCAGGATGTAGATATTGTCATTTTTTCTGAGGATATTCAACCTAACATAACGTAAAACAACAGATACATTACGATATACTTTATAAAACAAAATTATCGATATAGCATACAAAATACAATTATAAAAATTATCGATATAGCTTATGAAAAAAAATTATCGGTATAGTTTATAAAATGAAATTATGGATATAGCTTAAAAAATAAAAATTATCAATATAGCTTATAAAAAAGGCAGATATTAAGCGCTAAATGAACAATTCTGCAAATTTTATTCAAATTAAAAAGAATCTGTATAGTAAAAAACTAGCATAAATAGTAAATAGGAATAGTACAAGAGCCCAAGAGGAGAAAAAAGTCAGTTATTTCACCCCAATTTTTGATCTATTTAATGCAAACTATGTATAATTACTAGACAAAACTGATAAGTCTATATTAACTATAGGTAGGGGGAATCAAAAATGGCGAATGTTTCAAAACCTTATAAAACTTTAATTTTTTCATTCGGAGCTCTATATCTTAAAAACTAACAACAATACTAGAAAATTCAAAAAACATTATTTTAAGGAGAGTAAATTTGCTCAAATATGGGCCATAACAGAGCTATTTACATCCAATAGTTCTCGAGATATAGCTTTTCAAAAAGCAACATTTCTTAGTTTTAAAGACATAGAGCTCAATATGAAAAATTAATTATTTTTAACGTTTTTAAATGCCGCCAATTTTATTCCCCCTACCTATACTTGGCAGACTCATCAATTTTGACTAATAATTATACCTAGTTTTCATTAAAGTAATCAAAAATAGGGGTGAAATAACTGACTTTTTTCTCCTCTTGGATTCTAAATACTTTTGTCTGGAATAAAAGTATTTCATGTCAGCGTTAGGTAATTCCTGACTTCCTAAAGTGCTGAGACTATTCTCATTTATTATATAAATAATACAATAAATGAGATGGAAAATATATTCCTTCGATCAACATTTAGTTTAATAGGCATATTTTGAATAATCAGAATCACTAGAAAATCCCTGGGTAACCTCGAACAGATCCAAAGATTACATCCCTTAAATTAGTCTCCAGCTTTGTATCCATTCTTGTTTTTTTCAAATGTTACTTAAGGTATGGAAACATCTATGGTCTGATTGATAAATAACTCATTAGATTCATCTTCCGGCCCACAGGAGCTTTATATTTTCTAGATATGGTGGCATATAGCATTACAGAGGAGCTTCGATGGTAACACATCATTGATATCCTTTTATCCAATATTCAATCCCCAAATATCCGACAATTTTCAAATATTCCTTATATTTTTAACCTTTTTATCGTATTCCTTAGTCTACTCTTTTAATCCAGGATCTCAAACTATTTGTAAGCTCAATTCTTGATGTTATTTTCATCAAGGGACCCCCCTGTTTATTTTAAGGGATTACGTTGTCCCAATATTACATTGCCGTCAAACGTTTCGTTTTTCTGACTGTGGACCACTAGTTGTAATGAAAGTCGCGAAAGAGCTGAGAAGAAGTTTATCCTCATAAAAACTGTGTCTCATACATTTACAGCTGATCTGCTTCTTCTATAGGTAAGGGTGATCTCTAAGTTGTTTAAATTATATCTGTCTTTAAGCAATATCACTATGATTTAAGCTTTGTTAGTCCTGTGACTTCTGACTGCTTAGCTCCTGTACTAAGTCCCAGGATGTTTTTGTTTTTCGTATGTCTGGATTTTTAATAGTGAACGTCCTTATAATACAATAGTGACTTCAAATAAATTAAAAAATGCATATTTGGATTAATTTTGGTTTATATTTATATCAAATAAACAATTTCTGTTGATATAATTTTTATTTCTATTACTCTGATTTTAATCATATAAAAGGTAAATATGCAATGAAATATGAATGAAAAAAAAAATTTTAGTTTATAATATTTCAAAATTAATATGTTGTTTTTTTTAACGAATTTTGTGTATAACATTGGTTAATATGTTGATGTAAAAGGCCCCAAAAAAGTACCTAGTATAAAAATCAGCTGAGGAAAACAAAAAAGAATTTAAGTGTTGTGAATTTAATTTAAAAGTGTTTACACTTCCAGAAATAATTTACATATATACAGCAGAAAACACAAGGTGAATTAAAAAATAAACATATATGACAAAAGAAAAAAGATGCTCAAAACAATATTTTGTTTTAAAATTATGAACCTACAGATTAGGAAGTAATAGATTAATATCACAAAGGTTTTATTGTCATATATACAAGAAATACTCAATTGTTTAAATTAAATATAATTAATTCATAATTTAGAAGTATGTTCGTACTATATTAATTTCCTACCATTATATGTACCAGCATAAATTTATTTAAATTTTCTCCTTCTCATTTTTCATATTAAAATTAACTACATAATTAAAAATCAGTAAACAAATTAATTTTTAAAAATCCAGAAAGAATCCAATTGATTAATGTTCTGTTGCTTAATTAAGGTCACGTATTTCTCGATCGACTATGGCCTATCATAAGTACCATGAATTTTGAACAAGAGTAGTTCAAGTCATGTTTTAGTAAACAGTATTCACCTTCATTCAGTAAATCTGACAAACAATAATTTGAAAACATTCCAAATTGTATAACAACCTTTCGTTTTAATTATTTGGATTGGATGCTGTGAAAGGAAAAATGGGCCAGTCGTGAGGTCGCGCACGTACTCTTCGCAGTAATCGCACCTATTAAAAAGTCATTAAAACTGTCTATTGTCCATTTAGAAGAAAATTATCGTGTCGAAACTCGCTAAGCCTTCAAGACTATGCATAAATTCCCCTTCATTACGCACTCACACATTTAATACTTAATTAAAATAAATTAAAAACCAACATCACATTATATGCAAAAGACTTAAAGGAAGAAGCTATGTTCCGTGTGAAGCTGAGTTCTGACGATAATGGTTTCATTTTATGGATCATAATGCTGGTTAGGGCTAGAGAATTGAGTCATTTGTTCATAAAACATAGTAAATAATTTTTTATTAATTGAAGTTTTTAGTATTACCTGCCTTTTAATCCTGATTTCATAAATTGTTGAAAAAAATCTTTAGGACATTTCTTTTCTTCAGGGAATAATATTGGTATTAAGTTATGGTAAAGTGATTTTTGGTTGAAGACAATTAAAAAACAATTTAATATTGTAAAATCATTTTTATAGTCACCATACTTTACGACCAAAAATTTCAATTATATCAGTATAAAAATAACTGCTTAATACAGAATACAACCTCGACAAACGATTGTTATCTAAAAGCATTTTTATACACTTAGAAGCTTCCCCAGTCAATCATTAAACGGACAAACAAAACCCTATTCATTCAAATTTGATTTTCAGTTTTTTAGACACCACATACATATTTTATATTATACATATCTTCTTTCCAACGTAATATTATATTCCATTTTTCACTGTTATCAATCTGTTACTGACTAATTCTATGGCTATAAATCAATTATTTTGTATTACTCAATTCAATATTTGGTATAATTTCAAATTTGTTTGTATACCATTTCTTTTCAGTTTTGTTTCTCTAAATGATGGTCGTTATTTCTTTTGTTCTATATCCCTGATGAAGAACTGATACTCAGGTCTAAACGTCGGCATAAATAAATAATTTTTTGTTTATTTATTTATTTTTTTTTTATGCTGACCGTACACCCCCGACCATATTCTCCAATCAGTAATCTACAGTTAACTATGTACACATCAAAAGATTTTCTTTATGTCATATTCTATTGGAAGCGAGTTCCTTTTCAAAGTTAGGGAATATAATTTATAAAAATAAAACATATGGGCTTCATCACGATTATAGTTTTAAAAATAATTTTGTTTCCAGTTTATTGAAAAACCTATAACGAGAACGTAGACCCGTTTCTGTAATATTCAAGAATCCGAAGAGTTACTTTATACTGAACTAACTGGAAAATTACCGAGATTCGTCACGCCAAGTTTAACTGAAATATTTTCACTTCTTTTATCACCTTTCGTCCCGGTTCCTTTGACAGATATTCGGCACCTTTGAGAAGACACTCTAAATAGAAGTGGGAGTGGGGCTAACCTTTTTAAGTAAAAAAAGTTAACCAGGATAATCGTAAACCAAACTATTTGGGGATATTACTAACCATAACTAATTTCAATATCACTAGTACAGTTATCAATATAATACTAAGAGCAACTGTGATCGTTATGGTGTTAGCTAAGATGAGCAACAAAACGAAGCTAAAAGATTTAAAACTACTTGGATAGCTATTGTAACTTAGTTAAATCGAAATATGCTGTACCCTTTGTTTGTGAAATAATCTATTTAATTTAATCAATAAGCAAAAACCACAAAGGATTCTAAAGAGAAGTTTTAAGAAACTCTAATGGTTGAGTGCACAAGGACGTCTAGTCCAAATAAAAAGAAAAATAAACTTAAAAGTTTTGGGAATAATAATTATCTCAACATTCTTAAACGCTATTTTTAAAAATTAGCAATGTCGGTTTTTTTCTCAAACATGAGCCAAATGATGCAGGATTTATTCAAGGATGATAATATTTTATCTGTATCACACTTCAATCTTCAAGTTATAATGCTAAGACACCATAAGACACTATATGGTAAATTATTTTAGCGTTGCTAAACCAATTACTGAATAGGCGTGGGAGTGACGGACCCACCCTATGAAAACCACGTCAGGAAACGCGCGATGGATTTCTTAAGTACATCGCGCGAGGCCTTGGACATCCACGGTCTGTCGCGCCAATGAACAAAACAATTACTGCAACCTCCAGATTAGTAGGATATGCTATTGTCAAGTTCAAGTACCTCAGAATAAATCAGATCTGGAAGATAAAAATTTAAGTAATAGTCCCATTTAATCCTTTATACACTGAGACTTATAATAGAAGGATTTTTTACTACATTACTAAAACAACTACACTAACTGTAAATAAATGTTGATTATGATCAAACGAACTAGAAAATAAGTAGTAAGTATTATCGATTTTTAGAAAAATTACACCGACAAAAATCCAACTAGAGGAGCTGATAATGACCTGGATGAGAGACCTGCTTTTCATTTATCTGTTGAAATAAACCAATGGTTCCCAACACAGAAAACTATGGACCACTAACTAAGTCGGAAATTAACCCATGTGCTGCTTCCACTCTTCCTGCTGCTATTCCCAAACAAATCTGAGACAAATGGACAAACCTTAGGTTAAGTTTGGGTCATTTTTATATTGCATTATACATATAACCATCATTAAAAATAATTGATAAAATAGTTCTAATAAAACTATGTAAACCATAAAAATATGTATTGCCGGTGTGAGTGGCTCTCGCTGACTACCAGTTGAGAACCACTGGATTGAAATAATGCGACACAACCATCCTAATATTATAATATGATTATGTCTGTCAATCCGCTGATCGTGAATTTGTATTTTAGACTTAGTTTGTTTTCAGTTTTATGTTTCTCTAACTGATGGTTGTTACCTCTTTTGTTCTATAGCTCTGATGAAGATCTGAAATTTAGGTCGAAACGTCGGTATAAATAAATAATTTTTTGTTTTTTTATGTTTTTATTTTTTTTGCTGACCGCACCCCCCTCTCCGACCATCTTCTCCAATAAGAAAATCTTTTAGTTAAAAATATATATTCCAAATGGAAAAACCTGGAACATATATGCTTCCACTAAGAATTTGGGCGCCCAATTAATACTTCCCTTAAATAATAAAAAAAAGAAACATTAATCAAATCAATATTAGTGAAGATTCAGAAAATAATTTTCATATTGGGCTTAGTATCCAAAGTGGGCTTAGTGGAAAGTCATGTTAGTAGACAAACGAGATACTTTGATCACTTTTTTTAATGTAGAATTATAATTCTTGTTGAATATATAAAGCAGCATATATAGCTGGTTTCACCAATGTTTGTCATAACAATGACATATTGTCCCCCAATGTCTTCTTATGTATATGTACGTATATACATATATACACAAATACATTTATACATATAAGGGTTTATACTTTTATTTTTTTACAGTTGCGAACCCTGGGATCTAACAGATGCCCTAGAAAGCAACATAGAGAGACTTGAACGGAAAGTCCTCCGTACTATCAAAGGAGTGATCAGGGATCAGAGCCTCAACACATGGCGGAAAAGAACTAACAGTGAACTGCTAGCAGGGACTGATCTCAAGGAGGTTAAGATGGTGGGACATGTGGCTCGAAACAATCCATCAGGACGCCTCTACACAACAATGAATGCCATTATAGTAGCCAAAAGACCACGCGGGAGGCTATAAACCAGGTGGGTAGACAGAATCAACAAAGATGCGAAAGAGCTTCATGCAACGAACAAGAAAACAGTAGCCCAGGATAGCCAGATGTGGAGAAGGCTGAAATAAAGATCCAAGATCTTTATTATTAATTTTTTTCATTAGTAACGTTTTTTTAATAGCAGTTTAATAAAGTTAATAATTAATTTTAAAAACCAATATTAACACACATATATTAATGTAAGAACCAAGCAGAATATTTCAAATACAAAAGAAACGAATCTGAAAAGGAATTGTTAGTTGGGAAAAGATCTTGCTCAATATGGGACTGAGAAACCTAAATAAATCGTCTGCATAAAATTTCGATTCTTATATTTTCCACGCCACTAGCTGGACAAGCTCTTGAAACATTTCCTTGTGAAACGTTGGAAGAAAGCCAAACATCGCAAGAAAGACGAGCAAATTGATTCAGCCAATGCTTATTTCTTTTTTTTTTTTAATTTAGCTATAAATGTAATCTACTTTTAAATAACTTAAAATAGAAAAAAAAGATGTAGTGCGGTATCGTGATTGTAATAATTAAAGGAGCAATGTTCCTTTGAGCGATTCGGGAGAAAAATGTTTTTTTCTTATATTCTTTAGTTTTATAATTTCTGAACTTGAAACTTCTGAAATTTTTAGCCACATAACTGCGATGGTCATTTTTCTAACTGACTATCAAAATGCTAGACGAGATACTGCCCCACTTTTTTCTAAATTTCTTGACAGCAAGACCACAACGGAAAACTCCCACCGTGTAAATAAGCGTTAGAGCTATTCAACTTTAGAGAGTTTTATTTCATTTAATCAGCCAGTAAAAATAATATATATGTACAAAATATTTTGTTTATACCATAATTAATACAAAAAAATATAAATAACTATATCTTGCAATACATTGTTGGTAGAAAAAACAATAAAATAGTAAATTATTGAGGAGTGGCACTAAATCAATTAAAGAAATGGATTGAAACAAAGGAAATGCTACTGCATAAAACGGCGAGTGGAAAAGAAAATAGCTAAACAACGTGCTATACGAAGCAATTTATTATTAATCAATTTTTCATGAATAATAATCCAAGCAATTTCTTAATAATAATAATAATGAAGGCCTAATGAACCCGAAGGCTCGATGCCGATACCACTAAACGCTATCTGCATACATCCTTCCAGTCATGTCCTCCTAACTCTACTAAATAAGTTTTCCTCCCATCTACGTTTCGGTCTACCCCAATTTCTTAATAATATTATTAATTATTATTACTAATTTATTAAAAAATTATTTGACATTAGTAGGATTCTTAAAAATGTCGATGCTCATTATCATCAACAGGCTAATTTCCATACTTGTAATTCTTTAAAATATAATCCCAACAACAGTAAATCAACATTTTAGAAAATGTTGCATTATATACCTCAGGAACGAATAAATTTCATAAAAATCATTCACATAAAGTCACATTTTTACAAGATAACATTACGCCATAGTGCATAAATTATTGAAAGTATGGTTATCGATAGAAAATTTGTTTAATTTATTTATTCATCGAAATTGTCCTTATTATTAAACATTCTCTTAGTTCCAGTAATATTAATTGTGTATAGATAGCTTGCATAAATCGACACTGAACTTGATTGGTGGTTTTAATTCATTCCTTACAAATATATTTTCCAAATAAATTTTTCACTTTTTTCTCAACATTTTATTGTTTGTTATGGCAGTCCAAATTGTATGTCTGAGATTAATTATGGATAGCTTTTGTTAATTTTTTAAGAATTAAAAAAAAACTATATTCAAGACTTTCTGAACGGTTCTTGGAACTTTGAATATTACTGTTCTTTGTATGATTCCATGATTGCGTATTCCAATTCTTAATTTCCGTGGTCAAAAATTATATATCGGCTTGCCGTCTAAACATTATGTGTCCTACACTAAGGGAGTGGCAGACCACTCCTTCTCTAAATCTACAGGGATTTTCTTTATACTTCCTTAGTGTTCTAAAAAGGTACATAACGATTAGTACATAAAGATCGCACAGTGGGCGAGTCTCGGTAAACTCTGACAAAAATATGAAATTCCTGTAATTACATATATCGTACTGTACAAAATTATTCTCCAGGCTTTAAATTATATCATAGTCAATCTCTGAGCGATTCCGAAGGATTTTAGTAATAAAAGTCTTACAAATATGCTGAAAAGTGGAGCACATGAAATTGTGCGATACGAAATTTAAAAAAAAAATTATTCAGTTATAATATAAACTATACATATTAAATACATAATATCAAGATGTTAATAAAAAAAAAAATACAAATTTCGGATAATCGGTATTATTAGGTAATTTAGTCCCATATCTTTCATAACAAAGCATTTTCAATAATTACAAAAATGTACCGATTGTACCGACAACAAAAAATGTTAAAAACATACCGAAAAATTCATCCAACCACATTGACTTCAGGATTTATTAAATTTTAACAAGTAATTTTTTGTTTTTATAATTATGATAATGATTATAAAATTAACAGAGAAAGCTGAAGAAGTTCTAATTAAAGTCTTTGGGTATGTTTTACAGTTCAGAATTTGAAAAATGTATCGACAAATAAAAGTATCCATAATAATCACTCGATCAGTTCTGATATACAAATCAAACCACATTACTGAGTTTAATAAAACAGATATACATCATTTAGTATGGGAAACATCAGTACAATTATTTACTAAGTCTTGTCGGTAAAGTAGAAAAAGATTTCAACCTATTCCAAAGGTTAGAAAATTATGGAGGAGTTATAAGATTGTCAGAAAATACTCTAGTCTCTGTAGTTTTTAATTAAAGCTACTTTAGAGGAAGAGATTATTATTAATTAATTAATTAATTTGATTATAAATTAATTGCACATAGCCATTTGGAGAAAAATTAAAAAAAAAATTTAGAAATCGATTTAATAAAGTGGCTTTTTCGGTCGGTGGATTTTAGCTTAAAGGTTGCTGTCACATCCTAGCCGTTTCGTTTTTAAGCTACACTGATCACATGCACACATACACACCATTTTGCTGTTGTTTGGTTTGAGTTGACCAGGTTATTTGGTCTCAAGTGACCACAAAACGCGTGTTTCCGTCGAAAACTCTAATTCGATATTTCGCATGATAGTAATACTTTCCCTTACTACATATTCCATATATCAGTAAGTGAAAGCAATATCACCCCATATCACTTTTGAATGTAAACGATCCCAATAAGTGCAATCAATGACCACTCATATTTCTCACCAGTATACGCATCATCCTAGTAAGGATGATCAAGACTCTCTCTTCTATGGAAAGTTATTTTAGGCATAGAGATTATTTCCAAGGATTTCGTTATTCCTTTACGCACCACTCCAAGGACACTTCAACATAGTATTACCTATATTAGGTAAAGCTGTTAAAGAAACCAACAATACTAGCCACATCATCTAATATTCATAGCTATGTCCATTAGCAGTGATTTCACAAGGATAGACGGAAGTACGTACACAAAAAACTTAAAAACTAGGAATTATAATAAGTCTGTAGCGTATTTCAGTTTCTGCAAGTCATCTATTGACAACCATCTTATAACAAAATTATAAATTATAAAGCAATTAATCGTCTCATATGATTACAATACACTTTATATCGTTTATAACGACCTCGAATATTACGACATACAATCAAATATTTCCGAACCCGTGATTTTTTGAGTTTTACCAATCTATGTATTAACGAATATATTGCCTAATCGGCTAAAACATATCATTTTGTCGAACCATCAAACTATAAAAGATCAGCTTAACGACGGGGTTCCTAGAATATATAGGGTGTTTTTTTAAGCCCGATAGAACTTGAAATTGTAAAAAATAACACAAAAAATTAAATTGTAATCAACATTTTTTTTTTATTCGAAAGATCAATACGTGACATTAACATTTGAAAATGATTTCGGGCATATGGGCACCGCGGCTGTTCTTGACGAAGCGCATTCTGGACGTCCAATTTTGGGCCACTTTTTCGAGCACTGCTGGCCGTATGTCACGAATAACACGAACAATGCTGGCCTCCAAGGCGTCAATTGTTGCTGGTTTATCAGCATAAACCAGTGACTTCACGTAGCCCCACAGGAAATAATCGAGAGGTGTCAAATCGCACGACCATATGCGGCAATTTTGCTTATTAACAAACCCGTTAAGCCAAAAATGCGCCTCATCGCTGAACACAATTTTACAGAATGCGCTTCGTCAAGAACAGCCGCGGTGCCCATATGCCCGAAATCATTTTCAAATGTTAATGTCACGTATTGATCTTTCGAATAAAAAAAAATTTTTGATTACAATTTAATTTTTTGTGTTATTTTTTACAATTTCAAGTTCTATCGGGCTTAAAAAAAAAAACCTATAGAAGAAAGTCTTGCAAAGAGCCCCAATTTTTCGGAGACTCAGTGCTTCTTTTTACTATTTTTTGAAGGAAAATAGGAATTATTTACATCCAATGAAATTTTCAAGATATAGTTTTGCCGTTTTCTTCAAGAGAAGCGTTTCTAATTAAAATAAATTCACTTTGTTCTAAAACGAGCACTTTACTTTAAGGTCAATGATATTCATGGTTTAGTTTATGTTGGTTAGCCATGGTTGGTTATTCATGGCTACAATTAGAGAAGACAAAAGTGACAACTACATCTTTAATAGGGTTGAAACAGATTGATTTTATAAACCTATGACTAATCAATACTACATAATCGATAGTTGTAAATCTCATATCATAAATCTATAAATTTAAGGTAATATTTTTAACGTAAATACATCGCCCGTTTATTAGTAGATGGATTATAATGGAGAACAAGAGAAGGCATTGCCTACTTTATTATGAAAGATTGAAAAATCAAGTATCGAGTCAAAATGTTCTTGCTAACCTAGCCTCAACAAACAACTCTTTATTTTCTCTTAAATATATAAATAACATACGTGTTTGTAAATTTATCTAAATCCAGAATATAACAAAATTAGATATTATTCTTTATATATTAATATGATTTCTTTTTTCATATATTTGTTGAACAAAAACCTCTGACTGTAACCTTTTTGTAGTCAATTCCAGAAATCCAGGCCCTGACGATTTTACCTCCCTTTCACTTCTTTGTGGCAAGCCTGGAGTAGGGTCAATAAAAAAAAATAAGTACCTACTTTTTGTCATTGACTATAAAAAATATAAATAAGTGCTTTATTACCGCTTTGAATACCATTTTAAAGTCATACAAATCTGAGACGGCAAAAATGATTAATTAACAAATTAATAAGATGAATTTCCAGCAATTATTATAAAGGTATTGTTTTAATATTAATTCATTTTTACATTATTTGAATATGAATAAGGTGACCTAATTACTTTCTAAATTAAAACCTAAGAAATCTGACTTGTCTTAGTTTTGTTTAGAAAATGGTCAATAATGAATAAAAAGAGCTATTTGATTAAAAATCGCTTATAGAATAATCGATTTTTTATTTTATTTTCTGAAGAATAGTAAGTTTTTAATGATGATTGGCATCAAAACCGCCAAGAGAAGACGTCTTGGAGAAAGCGGATCAGCGATGTTGAAACGGAATCATGTTCCTTTGGATCTGAGGGAACACTATCACTGTGCAGGCTGCCCGCCAAGGATATCTTGTGTTGGCCAACGTCCGTGCCTGACCTAGCGGCTAAGAGTGCTTGCGACATCTTCTTGGGTGATGATCACACATTGATTTGGTCTTGGTTAGCCAGATGTGTCCAGGCAACCTTCGACAAGTAGGCCGCTAACTTCACATGGAAATAGTAATTAAAAAAATAAATGATAAAAAAAAAAACTAACGGAACTAGAATGTGTTGGAGAGTTGATCTGGTTCAACGAACGAGAGTTGTAATATTTGCGAAAGAAGTGAAAGACGGTCAGCTATCTTTATCCATATTGCAATATTATCCGTTCTCGTTTTTTTATTATATATGCAATATTTTACAGGATCTTATTATCCTACAATTATACACTAAACGCCATCTTTAGATAAATTATAATTACTAACAGCCCACATGGAATTCAAATTAACTTTATGTCCTTATGAGAGGCTATGTTAGGCTAGGAAACTTATGAATAAGAATAAATGTTGTAGCTAAATGTTGAATTTCCACGAACAAAAAATCCATATTTATAACTTCTTAGTAACATTCTTCTCGAAAATAATTTTATTACTCTGTGCGTTGAAGGCCATTAGAGAAGAATGAGTGTGAACTTTAAATTGGTTCTATAAGCCCCAGCTGTTTAAGGGGTTTCGTGTAAGTCTGATATGTATATACAGGTATATATCTGCATAACACACGTAGATACATGGCCACTTAAACAATCTGAAATCCTTGAAAAATACAAAAAAGACCTGGTATACTACATCTTTAATATTGACTTAGCTCAAACGTGATGAAATATGTTCCACTGATACTAGACCAACGGTTGTGAAAGGAGGTGATTTGGTCAGAATCGTGCTCTACCGCCATATTTTTACCCAATTAAGGGTACCCAATTTAGGAGGCTGGAAGGACCCAAGGAGGAATCTAGAACCCACAGGAGTTGACTCACGGCTACAGTATAAAGTCCCTGCTTCCATCAATCCTATCTTCTGATCAGTCACCCCATCCCCCTTCCTGCGAGGTGGCAGGGCAGGAAAGGATCCAAAAACCCTGTAAACATCACCCTTTAACTCCTTTCTTTCCTGTACCCCCAACCCCCTCCTACTATTTTTTCGACTTATGGCCGTTTTTTATTATTCTCTATTATCTTTCGTCTATAACTATTAATTGTTTTATTTTTCTCTTCTGTTTAATCAATACGAGGAGGCCTCTCACCTCCAAATATTACTAGTAGAATTCATATGGAACGGATATATCAAAACACCAGATAAGTATTTCCACGTATACCTTCAAGTACCACTGGCAGAAAAAGGTAATATCCAATCTGTATTATGCAACCATATGTAATGCAACCTATTAATTTAATGTTTTTTTCTGCTTTTATAGGGATAAAAAAAAAAAGGGTACCAGAAAACAATTTTCTGCCCAGCCGAATTCAAATTCCTTGCAGTTGGCAGCATCGCGCCTTACCCCGGTGTTACCGCGCTCCTAATTCGTTCAATAGGGAAGGTTAATTAATTAAATGACAATATACTGTAAAATGAACATGATATATCTCAACTGTGTCTCTTATATCATAATATATTCAACTTAATTTATTATATTTTGTTCAAGTGTAATATTTTATTCATACATTTGCACTGTATTTATTTCTATTGTTCATATACTTTTAGTTCTTGTCATTTTTTGTTTTTAATATCTTATCTTGTTTTTCTGGTTCTCTTATCTCTTAATATATTTAAATAATTAATTTTAATTGCATAATTTTACATATTTTTACTTTATTTGTTCTTCTTTTTTCCTGTTTTCTTATATTTTTTAATATTGTTGTATAACACTAAGAAAACATTCCGATGTTAAATGCGCATCATATACAAATATTATGCGGTTTCGCATGGAGTATGTACAATTTTTAAATACACTCCTCCCGGTTACTATGCAAGAGAAAAAATAAATAGTTATATATATTTGTTTTTTCCTATTTCATATCTGCAATTTCAGCGAAAAAATTTGGATCTAAATAGCTGAATTTCGGTATGAATTGTTTTTTTATAGTCAGAGTTCAGCAAACATTTCCGCGTGTCCAGATACATTTCTGTTGTTTTTAATGGTATTAGTGTTGGGTGCTTGAGTATGCTGGTGTTAGAAAAATGCCTTTTGAAATCTCAACTTCCCTTTCTAATGCCCGTCATTAATTTCGCGGTTTATAAGTCATGCTCACCTCAAAGAAATTAAATCACCTTTTTTAAACAGAAACCAGAAGGAATCTTTGTAACCGAGCTCAGCTGTTCATCTTTTTATTAATATTATTTAAATATAAATGGAATAGAATATATTGACTTAGTGAAAAAAAAAACTGGTTCTCGAAACGGTTCAATATGATTTAGAAGATTAAGAGGACAAAAAATAATCTGAAATTATTTTTTTTTTTAATTGACGGGTGCTTGGCATTTATAATTACTATTTTGGTTAAGACCAAGTAAAATTGCTTTAACTTAATTAAAAATTAAGCAGGTTCGTATTATTCCCTTTTGTAATTGACGTTCCGTTGGTTCCGACGATTAAAATGACGTGTTTTAATACCAGATTTAAATTTCTTTTTTCTTTTTTTTTTTATTATCAAAGTTAGTTTGTTAGAATACATATAACAAAATTTATTGTTTTGTTCTTATGATAACTCTCCATGATCATTATCTCTCCCCCTCCCCAAACAAAATATATATATTATAACTTTATTTTTCACAGAAGATTAAAGTAAGTAAATTTTATTCAAATCATGAAAAATAATTAATCATATTAGCATAGGAGACAATGTAAATAATTTTAATTAAATGAGAATATTAAACAATAAGGAAAAAAATCAATGTAGATCCATGTTCAAAATTAATTTAATATTTGTTTTTCATCTTCTTTTCATTTAGTTCTCGATAATTTCAAACCATTATGATGAATGTGATAATTGCCTACAATTTATACTAATTATAAAATAAACACTCCTTATGCTGAATAGCAATAAAATAATAAAAAAACATTGTAGTGGAATCTTATAATGCCATCGTTAGTTTAACAATTTAATAGTGAAAAGTAAACTCTATTATAATCATTGAAATCATCTAAAATTACTTTAAACTGATAAATCAAATGAAAGAAATGGCCTGAGCAAATATACAAAGTATACCTTTCCAGTCAAAACAATGATGTAATTTAATGTAACGATATAATTATTATGTTATAATCAATATGTAATTTCATTTTTCATAATTATCGTAACCCATTAATTTCGACTTAAGATTTATTATAATAATTATCTAAAGCATCGAAATGTTTTTGTAAGTATATAATCTTAAGTTGTGGAGAAGGCTGGAGGTAGTCAGATCAGACCCTACCATTGCCAAGGTCCCAGAAGAAATGTGAAAGGAGACGGCGACTGTTCCGTAATCAGTTACCCAAATATCAGTTTAGCCTATCACAGCTTTCAATACCAAACAATTAAAATGTTGCAATGATAACACTAAATTGTATTTCTAAACTAAAACAAAAAAAGAATTCATTTTTGAAATTAACAATTTCAAAATTATTATAAAAAATCACAATGTTTCTTAATAAAAATAACCAAAACATGAGTTAATGCACTATTCAATGTTGTAATTACTTTTAATAGTAAACAAATAATATCTTTTTTTTTTTTTACATGACGGATAAGATACTAACCTATCCTTCTATTAGTTATAATTATTTATTGTAAGAATAAACAAATATATAATATGACGTTAATAACGCCAAGTCTAATTAGTTATTGGACACTATAAAGTTTACCAAGAATTGGAAAATAAAATCATATCTCCCAAATTGAATTTGAATTGGTATATATAAAATATCATTAATGATAAGTTATGATTTCAATTTTGCATCAAAATAATTTGTACAATGTTACGGTGAAATAAAATTAAACATTTCCGGAGAGAGAGACTCTTGAGTTTACTAATGAAATGTAAGGATTTAATTTTATTAAATATTACCTGATGATGGTAATAGCCTCGAAATTTTGTTTATAATACATTAAAATAAGAAATTTAATAAGGAAGTTTTTCACAACTCATTATATTAAATGAAGACTAATTCAGTATAGGTTCTTTATATAAAGAATAAAACTATAAATGAAATTGGTATTCCCACAGACTCATAAAAGATACCATAAAACACATTAGGCAATAAACCACGCTTAAAAACATTTCTCTTGTTGTAGGCATTGTTGATTTTTAAATTTATATATTCATCAGACTTATTTGAGAACTGAATATTTGTCTGATCAATAATGTTTAAGAATATAAAAAGTTCTAGAAAAATTTGAACCTCAACTAAAAAAAATCAAACTTAAAAGGTGAAAAATCACATTATTAATACATAATTGTTCATTCCAATTATAATTAATTATCCAAATTAATTTTAGTAAATTAATGCTGTTGTGAAAAAAGGTTTCAGTGATAATAAGCAATAAGTATACACAGCTTTAGTCTAGAAGATGCCCAAAAAAGGCCGAAACGTCATCGGTTACTACATAATATTAGTTAAGGGCTATTGTTATTTTAGGCTGACTATCTTCAGAAGAATATAATTATGTCCAATAATAACGATTTTATTAAATATTGTGAGCTTAATCGGATAAAAGTATGCAAACCCGCATAACTTAGATGCTCAGCATCGCCGGGGGATGCTCAGACGGATAAAATTATATTCTATGTTTAATTTAAAAATATATCATTTATTATTTAATATATCATAGTATCAATTATTTTTCTGCTCAAATTTGGGATAATTAAGAATTATAAAAAAAGAAATGAAAAGAAGGAGAATCGGCAACATAATGATAAAAAAAAAAATTAGAAACTAAAACGTTTATTAGTATTTTTTATAATTGAAGCAATAATTGATTTTTCAAAATTTTATTTTGTGAAATAGAAAGTATAAAGTTCCATAGTATTATCGGATTTTGTTTCGTTTTAACTTTCTTACATAAAATATTTGTATAATTAGATTGTTTTATATTCATCAGCTATAAAAATTAATAAACAAACTTATAAAAATGCCTTTAGGAACAAATCAACCGAGTAGTAAATTCTACCTTGACTTAATCACAAGTTCGTTAATTTATTTCGGTTTATTGAATACAAATTTATGATTATTAATTTGATGTAAATTTAAACAAATTTTGAAATATTAAAAAGTTCAAAATGTACAGAAACATAGCAGCTTTACAAAGCTCTGTATTGTTGCAACAAATAATAGTTGTTTGACAAACCGTGTTGGCAGGCGCTCAGGTCCACTGGACACTATTGGACTACAGATTAGTCCCAACGGTCTGAATGAGAATCGAGCCAGGAGAATATTTCAAACATGAAGCGAATTTTATTCAATTGAAATTCCAGGAGTTGGAATTACAATTTTTTTTTTTAGTTGTTTAGTTTTTATCTTCTTCGTCTCTTTGTGTGTTTCCCGAATGTTTTGGCAATGAATGCGGTTTGTTAAGATCATATTTTTACCAAGCCTAATAAAAACAAAATGATGTTTCTACATTCCATTTTTATTTTTTGAATTTAAATAAATCATGTATACCTAGTTAATAATTGATAAAAAGTGATCAACTATTATCCTAACTATTTGGCCTTATGCCTAAAATATGGAAACGTAGCGTTGTATAAATATTTCTGCTGAATTCCTTACTTAATATTTAAAAATATAATCTTTAAACATGTTGCCAACAATGATATATACATCAGTCATTTTCAGATAGTGTCAGGATTAAAAACAAAAAAAAAATATTTTATTTAAA